>NC_068356.1:6048330-6124983 GCF_020536995.1 Dreissena polymorpha
CAGGCGTCCAATCAGCGTTCACGCTCTGACATGTAAATAACGTCTTCTTTGAGCAGATGTCATGTTGATATTATGACAAGCGAATCAAGACAAGATGGATGACGCATGCGTAGTTGACGCGTGCAAGACAATCGTAAATCGACCTTTAACGTACGTTATTAACGTCATTGTAGCTAGATCGCGACGTAACGCATGTTTAATTAATGTTAAATGAATGATAAGTGCACTTCAGTAATCAAACGGAAATTCATTACGCGTGCGAATATAATTCGTCTTTTGATCGTCGGCTGTCTTAAGTTTCAAACATAAAAATGCAGCTCGCGTTACCGTGTCTTAGTTACCACTGCACTACGCCTAGCGGAGATATGGCGGTTTGGATGTACTTCTTGTTAACGTATTTTTTGAACGTTCAAACGTCTTTGGCGCAAACGGACGCGCCGGCGGTGTTCACACCGGTGTACGACCACTATAGAGCTTTGGATTATCAGGGGAACTTTGTGCTTGGCTGGTCTACGAATGCCACCGACATTGACATCGAGATCACGGCTAGAACCACTGGGTAGGTTTTGCCCCTGATCTTTATTTAATACAAAAAAATATAAATAATAATTGGTTTTGATACCATCGAATTCATATCAATGTGCAACACTCATATTTTGCGTTCAAATATATTTTTAATAATTTAAAACAGGTTTTTTATTTTACAGTGAAAACACATCATTTATGATTCAATAACAATATGTTTCAGTTATACGGCCTTCGCCAAACTATGATATATAACATGAAATATGTACTGGCTTTGTCGGCTTTTATTTGTAATTTCGGTTAAATAATGCATGGTTTTGATACCATGAACTTCAAATCAATGTTTAAGGATACAGCATTTATATTTTGAGTTTTTACACATATATATTAGAACAATGATAAGCATTTTTTAGAGAAAAAATGACCGGAGCTAGTTTCAGAGGTTCGTGATAGAAGATATTAATAATAAAAAAAAAATAGACATAAACATGAATGTATTTTTGCAAGTTTAATTTGTATATATTTTGTTTTCTTTATAAAGTAAGCTTTATTTAAGGCTAAGTTTCAAGTAAATGCAACATCTATACTCCATATTTGGTGTTTACAATTGTATCTTACTATTCTGATGTCGAGTGTTTCTTAAATCAAACACAAATTACGTCTCATATGATGATTCATATACATGCACATGTAGTGCAAAACCCTTCTTTATTGATCTAGATAAATCAATTAATAGTTGTAAAACCTAATATAAATTCAAGACGTAAGACATATTTCTGCGTCATTGTAAATTGCTCAAAACAGATTCGTTTCAAAATTAGTTTTACTTTACGTAAAGCATAATTCTCTTTTAAAATAATAAATGTAATTTGAATTGCAACGCTTCCAGTTAAAATTCAAACAAAACATGCGGGTATCGTGATTACTTCATGATTTTGTATTTATGTCTTAGAATCGGCGTTGTTGGCATGCTTACCATAACTGAAACGCTAGTTAAAAATATCCCTCAACGTATGGGCTTCTTAACCCATTTATGCCCAGTGGACTCTGCTATCCTTCTAAATTGGATAATTTTATTTCCAAAATTAGGGGTGTCAAGTATATTTATGTCTATATTTAGAATATTTCATAAAGAAATTCATTTAAGCAAACAGCGCAGACCCAGATGAGACGCCGCATTATGCGGCGTCTCATCTGGGTCTACGCTGTTTGCAATGTCCTTTTTTCAGGACGCTAGGCATGAATGGGTTAATATTTAAATTGATGATTTTCACTAATCACTTGCAATTGGTTTTGAAGGTACGTCGGTCTGGGCCTCTCCCCTACAGGAACCATGACTCCCGCGGACATGGTGATTGGTTGGATAGCGGATGGACAAATGTATCTAGGGGTAAGGGATTATACTTTGTTAAAGGTGCATCTTGAGTGTTTCCAGTATGTTTTTAATGTGATTTTTCATGAAATTGACAGACGTTGACATCTGAACGAAACTGTTTCATGCGTATATACGCACAAGCATTCTTCTTGTCCCTGTGCGAAGGCTGACCAAACAACAATATGTCTGAGCCGTGCTCTGTAATAAGGTGGTTTTATGCATGCGCGTAAAGTGTCGTACCAGATTAGCCTGAGCAGTCCTCACAGGCTAATCAGGGACGACACTTTCCGCTTTTATGATATTTTCTGTTTGAAGAAAGTTTCTTCTTAGCAAAAATCCTGTTTAGACGGAAAGTGTCGTCCTTGATTAGCCTATGAGGACTGCACAGGCTAATCTGGTACGACACTTAACGCACATGTATTCCTACCCCCTTTCCTACCCTACCTCATATTAATGTTGTAGTATATTTTCGCCTTAAAACAACCATATATTTTTTTCTAAAAGTTTAAGCTATTTCATTATTATGATTTATTGTTTACATGCAATTGCATAAATCGTATCAATATAAATTATTTTGAAACCGCAACCATCACATACACGTAATTCTATTTTTGAACTTACGTGTTTAAATGTGTCTTCATTGTTATTCGTGTAGTAGTATATTTACGCATTATAATCAATCATCATTTATTTTTTTCTAAAAGTGCGAGCTATGCCATCATTCTCATCAAATGCTTGCATTTCATTGCATAATTCATATTACTTAAAGGTATGTGTAAACCGCAACCACGACAAGGCATTCGATTTTTATATACGTTTACGCAATCAAATAAAAAGGATTCAATTGAAAGCTATGAGCGTGGGTTGGCGAAAATAATGGTATGTAATTAAATAAGAATATAAATTAATTCGGATGGATTGCCTTTGTAAAATAAACACGATTTCGGACTAGAAAAAACAACAACATTACATTAACGTATTGTTGTTAAAACCACAGGAAAGGAGGTATATAATTTGTTGCAACTTGGTTGGAATGAAAGTTGTATCCGATGTGAATTCGTGCATTGATATCGAAAATTCATGGAAAATAAACGCATGTATGGCTCTTAATCATGAATCTTACACTGACCGTCATGTATTATTAAATTACAATACCATTCCATAGAATAAATAACTTTCAGTTCGGAAATATCGTATATCAAAACAAACCGCATAAATGCTGTATTTGCATCCTCACACTCCTTATCAACAATCACGAACAAAAACGAAAACAAATTCAAGCGCTTAAGTTACAAGTTAAGTTACACATGGTAAGCGAGTATATGGCTAATGATGGGAAGCGATCGAAGCAAAGCATTTGTGAATGGTTGCTACACGCGCTTCTCGCCTGGGTTCGATCCCCGAAGCATGTGAGTTTGATTTGTGTCACCATACCGGACGGGTGGGGTGACTTCCTGCCCGCCCCCCACCAATGCCAGACGACACCGAAAAATAAAAAATATTTTGGTTACAACTAATAACTTGGATTTTTTTTGCAGCTCTAATTCTAAATTCGTCCCAACGTCCGTTAGTCTAGAAACTCGATTAGTTAGGAGTGCTGAGACACACTCAAGATCAATAAATATTACAACCTCAGGCGCGGAAGGACCTCATAAACTGTGAAATACACACCCACATATTTTTTGTTATTGAAAACCATTGGCCGGTTCATCATCCTATTTATCTGATGTAATTTCGATATTACAATATCATAGTTCAATATGTTTAAGCAATTATTTGATCTTCAAATATATAAAGATACGCATGCAGCTGGAAACTAGAACTTGACAAGATGTGTGATTTAAATAGTATGTTCAAACGAAGGGTATTAAGTAAGAAGTAATTGGATAAATATTTTTTTTTTGGTCAATGTATGGTTTGTATTTAATACGTTCAATCTGACATTACATAATATTTATACTTTTTAATTGCACATAATCCCTTGTAAACTCCAATTTTCTGGAAATAGCTAGCAAATAGAGGTTCAATCATTTCGTGCTAAATAAATATTTACGTGTACGGGTATAACACATAAATCAATTGTATGTGACAAATAGGGAAATTCAAAGCTTAGGTATTAATGTACTGATAACTTAATATGGCTTGATATTAATTAATCGGGATTATTTAGTGTAGATTATTAAACACGAACGACCTATATACAACTCATAATAAGTGGTTCTTAATGCGTTTGAATCGCGCGTTTCAGTCTCTTTTTCAAACACTGTCAAAAGTTCAAAACGGAGTTGACCGCGGGCAAAATGTTTGAGACGTGTTTATGTTCTGATCAAGGAAATATGAGTATATATGATGAATAAACTTATCAAAAAAGTTGAATATAAACTGGTCGGAATGTCATTATATATGTGACTAATCTGTCATCGGTCAGTTAACACAATGTAGCTAGCGGGCATGGGCATTAGTAGTAGTAGTAGTAGTAGTAGTTGTAGTAGTAGTAGTAGTAGTAGTAGTTGTAGTAGTAGTAGTAGTAGCAGTTGTAGTAGTAGCAGTAGTAGTTGTAGTAGTAGTAGTAGTAGTAGTTGTAGTAGTAGTAGTAGTAGTAGTAGTAGTAGTAGTAGTAGTAGTAGTAGTAGTAGTAGTAGTAGTTGTTGTAGTAGTAGTAGTAGTAGTAGTAGTAGTAGTAGTAGTAGTAGTAGTAGTAGTAGTAGTAGTAGTAATAGTAGTAGATAGTAGTAGTAGTAGTAGTAGTAGTAGTAGTAGTAGAGTAGTAGTAGTAGTAGTAGAGTAGTAGTAGTAGTAGTAGTAGTAGTAGTAGAGAAATAGTAGATGTAGTAGGAGTAGTAGTAGTAGCAGTAGTAGCAGTAGTAGTAGTAGTAGTAGTAGTAGTAGTAGTAGTAGTAGTAGTAGTAGTAGTAGTAGTAGTAGTAGTAGTAGTAGTAGTTGTAGTAGTAGTAGTAGTAGTAGTCGTAGTAGTAGTAGTAGTAGTAGTAGTAGTAGTAGTTGTTGTTGCTGTTGTTGTAATAGTAGTTGTAATAGTAGTAGATGTTGTAGTAGTATTTGATGTTGTAGTAGTAGTAGTGATAGTAGTAGTAGTAGTAGTAGTAGTAGTAGTAGTAGTAGTAGTAGTAGTAGTAGTAGTAGTAGTAGTAGTAGTAGTAGTAGTAGTAGTAGTAGTAGTAGTAGCAGTTTTAGTAGTAGTAGTAGTAGTAGTAGTAGAAATAGTAGTAGTAGTAGTAGTAGTAGTAGTAGTAGTAGTAGTAGTAGTAGTAGTAGTAGTAGTAGTTGTAGTAGTAGTAGTAGTAGTAGTAGTAGTAGTAGTAGTAGTAGTTGTTGTTGTTGTTGTAATAGTAGTTGTAATAGTAGTTGTTGTTGTTGTAGTATTTGATGTTGTAGTAGTAGTAGTGATATTAGTAGTAGTAGTAGTAGTAGTAGTAGTAGTAGTAGTAGTAGTAGTAGTAGTAGTAGTAGTAGTAGTAGTAGTAGTAGTAGTAGTAGTAGTAGTAGTAGTAGTAGTAGTGGTAGTAGTAGTAGTAGTAGAAGTAGTAGTAGTAGTAGTAGTAGTAGTAGTAGTAGTCGTAGTAGTAGTAGTAGTAGTAGTGTAGTAGTAGTAGTAGTAGTAGTAGTAGTAGTAGTTGTCGTAGGCGTAGTCGTAGTAGTAGTAGTAGTAGTAGTAGTCGTAGTAGTAGTAGTAGTAGTAGTAGTAGTAGTAGTCGTAGTAGTAGTCGTAGTAGTAGTAGTAGTAGTAGTAGTAGTAGTAGTAGTAGTAGTAATAGTAGTAGTAGTAGTAGTAGTAGTAGTAGTAGTAGTAGTATAGTAGTAATAGTAGGAGGAGCAGGAGGAGGAGGAGTAGTAGCAGTAGTAGTAGGTGTGTTAGTTGTAGTAGTAGTAGTTGTAGTAGTATTAGTTTTAGTATTATAAGTTGTAGTAGTAGTTGAGTAGGAGTTGTAGTAGACTGCACAGGGCGACACTTTACGCACATGCATTAAACCCTTTTTCACGGCGCTCGGCTAAAATGGAAAATACCGGGTTGTGAATTTGTACCATTGACACTAAATTTTTCTTATTTCCGATGCATATAAGTAGCGATAAAAATTGACAGCTCTACACATATGCACACATTTAAAAAAAAGGTTAATTTGTAATGACTGACTAATCATATAAATTTGTATTGCTTTCTACGTTAGTTGACAAGTAATGCCTATGGAAAACATGAAACTGTATTAGCAATCGATACGCTTTCAAAATGACATCTGAACATTTTGTCCAAAGAAGTCGCTCATTAACTTCCCCGTGTGATAACGCGCGTTTTATGATAAGTTAAATTGTAAGACTATTTGCATTTTAGGCCACATTGTGCACGAGACGCTCCCACTTAATATTTGCACAAATAACCATATTGTATATGGTTTGACTAGAATATTTTCATGCACTCACTCTGCGCAGCATTAAACCTGTTTCTAAATGCTTATCCACTGGATTCTATAAAATAAAAGGGACTATACACTTATTAAAGAGAAGTTGAACCGAGATCCACCCAGTTGTTAGAGTGGAGTTCAAAAAAAAAACGGGATGTACAAACGAACGGACAGATAAGTGCAATTCTTTATGCCGCCCAAACCATGGGGCATAAAAATCGTCCGGATTCTACTAAATTCGCTATGTGAAAGATTAAATATAAGAGATTAATCACCATAATCGACATTGTTAAAAGTTAAAACACAACCATCAGTTTGAAATTGCGATATATTGTTAAGGAGGTTATTTGCAATGTCGCGTTGACTTAATATAATGAACATCTACACATATTAAAGTCAGAGTTAAGACCAATTATGATAAGTAAAGTATTTATTGTGACATGTCAGGATTGTATACGTATTATACCTCGCATAAACGTATTATACAGTCTAGTCCACTTGAATCTGTATGACATGCATATCGAGCATCGAACTCATTTCCCAGCCAGTGTTGTTCAATCTTGAACACGTGCATTTCATTTTCAATGAATATCAAAATAAAAATGTAAATGGCAAAGCAATTTTAATCCCTACCTTCATAGCCCTAATTTGCATAGGCTTGGATGAAGGAACAAACATTTTTTGTCATAAACGGTGGTCTCGATATAAAACATCCCTAAACCGTGACGTGGCAAATAAAAGAGCTCTCAACCATAACCTCGCAAATACAACATCCCTCAACCGTGACCACACAAATGAACTAAGTCTAAACCTTGACCTCGAAAATAGAACATCCCTCTACCGTGACCTCGCTTATAAAACATCCCTCAACCGTTACCACACAAATAAACTAAGTCTAAACCTTGACCTCGAAAATAGAACATCCCTCTACCGTGACCTCGCTTATAAAACATCCCTCAACCGTTACCACACAAATAAACTAGTCTAAACCTTGACCTCGCAAATAGAACATACCTCAACCGTGACCTCAAACATGTCTCTTGCAGGACTACTACACGCGGGAAGGGGATCGCACCCCGTATATAGACGTGTCCCAGGACTGGATCGTGCAGGCCGGAAACGAGGTCAACGGCACCACCGTTCTCAGGTTTTCCCGAAAGTTGCGGACGTGCGATGTTAACGACGTCAACATAACGGTACGCTGCTGTTGTAGCATTAAATTTGTGTGATTTTTTGTAGGGATTTTATGTTGTTTTGTGGTTGAACACAAGCGATTGCTTTGATATGTCCCTATCACTCGGGTCTCGGAAGTTAAGAGTGTAAATGTGTAACTGCGAAAAAGAAGAAACAAGATGTAGAAGAAGAGAAGGTGAAGAAGAAGAATGGAAGAAGATAATTTAGATGATCAGATTTGGACCATTTTATTAAATGGCGGATATATATTGTTATTTAATATTCTTGCTTTGTGTGGCTATTTAAATTTGCTTTAAGCATGTAATAGAAAAAAAACTAAAAAATGTTTCAGGCCTCGAGAATGTCCGTGATCTGGAGTTACCATGAGTCTGATCCCAACGTCACTTCCGGTCTTATGCCTTACCACGGACCGGAAACACGTGGTAGTCGGGACATGTACCTGATAAACGATGACGTCGTCCCGAAATCGTACCCACCCCCTAACACGTTCATGATCGACATAGCCCACTCTGAGGTACAGTTCTATAATCTTCAAAACATTTGACCGCATTTTACTGTTTACATGTCTCATATAGGTGCCGAAATGCGGCTCCAACGTGGCGCAAGTGATTTTGTTTGATGTCATACCCGGAATTTTAAAAATGATCTTCAATCAATGTCATGCCTTACATATATTAAGTATTATCCAAATAGCAATCTTCACTAGACGTTGGAGAATTAAAAATTCCCCGGAATAAGTTTTGTTGACAAACAGTAGAATAAAGCTTACACGCTCTGTTTTCTTATGTCACTTTTTGTTCGTGCTATTTTGGAATTAAGATTATTTTGACCTCACTAAGTGATCACAGTATTTGTCTCAAATGTCTAAGCAAATAGAAACTCAGACGTCTAATCAAGCTATACCCGCGCTTCTGCATTAAAGTCATCTTATTCCTGAAGAATTCCTCTAAGGTATATACGTTCCTCAGCAGTCTTACTTACATCTTTCACGAGTCTTGCTCTTGGTAAACGGGGTTAAATGTTTGTGCGTGAAATGTCGTCTCATATTATCCTGTGCAGTCCGCACAGGCTAATCAGGGACGACACTTTCCGCCGAAACTGAATATTTGCTTAGAGAATACTTCATTTAAAAGAAATGTAAAAGCGGAAAGTGTCGTCCCTGATTAGCCTGTGCGGACTGCACATGCTAATCTGGCACGACACTTTACGCACATGCAGTAAGCGCCTTCTTCGCAGTGCGAGACTCACACCTAATATTGCTTTCAGTACGTGATCCCGGCGGTGGGCTCCTCATTGCAGTGCCGTGTGTTCCAGAGAGGAATCATCCCAGCAGGCAACATGATCAAGGTGAGAGTCAACATTATGTGTCACAAAAGTGTGAAGAGAATCGCGAAGCAGTGCATGTTTTATCACACATGTGTGAACAATAGTGCGAGAATTTTTTTTGTTACATATGTGTAAAAGAAATGTGTGAGAAAAGTCGTCTTGACAAACATGTGTGCAGAAAAGCGTGAAACAGTGGTCTTCTTTTCCCACATGTGTGAAAAAATGAGTGAAAGATCTCCTTAAATATTTGGAGAATAATGCACGAGGGCAATCGTCTTTTCACGCATGTGTGAACAATCATGTGAGAGAAAAATCGCCTCAACGCACATGTGTACAACATAAGGCGTGAGCAAAGTCGGCTTAACACACATGTGTGAAGCATGGCGTGGGAGAAAGTTGCAAAAATAAGACGCAAGTGCTGATTATCGGCACTTTTGATCTTATTTCAATGTAAACTATATAATGGACAGTTTCTATGCCAGTCCATAAGCAGTGTCACCGAAAACAATCAACAAATGTAACCTAAAACCAATCTATTAAATATTAAAACAAACACGTTATTTGCAAACATACCAATTTATATAATAGCAATGCGTCTAGATCTAGTCGGACAGTGCAATAATTTAATATAATGTGTAATCTAACAAGAATTTGTGGGATTCACTAGCCAATCAGTGTCTATCAAACGCGTCAATAAAGCTTAATAACATTTAAATAAACATACATTTTAAAACATATTTTGCTGAGTTACACACCTCGGTATCTTAATCACCACCAAGAGCTTTATATATTTGCTAGATCAAATACATATTTGATGAAGTTTGCTTTTAAATCACATGTCATTACTTACACAGGGGACACTGGTTACGTTTTTTTCTTCTCACATTCAGTTGTTTTATTTAATGCGTAACACACGACAACAAGCTCCCGTTGGGAATATAAAGCATAATGCAGGCGTTTTTGGTTTCGCAGAGCATTTAAAAACTGATGTTTTGATTAGAAATCAAAGCCTTGTTGAGAATTTTAATTGATGGAATAATCACTGGGGAACCATGATGGTTACTCGACCTTTTAAAGGGTTAGTAATATTTGTCTAACCAGTCTGAATTAATATCTGTCTAACTAGAATGTGTGACACATGAATAAACTCTGAGCTGAAACGAATAATTCCGTACTGATAACAGTGTAACCCTTAATTTCCCACAGCTTATACAGTAATTTATGGCAGGTACTACTATTTAATCGTATTGCTGATTTATAGTGGCAAGTTTTTTATTGAAATTAATGAGTGTCGTTTACAAATCTTTCATGCTCAAAGATCAATTATTATCAGCGATTACAGCTGACACCCGAACAATGTTCGTAGATGAGGAGACCTTAAATATCATGTTCAAGCATAAATGCAGCATAGTGAAACCAGTTCACATTCAAATGTATTGCATGTTTAATATTCCGCTTAAAATCGCCTTATTGTACTTTTGCACTGTTCTATATGTTCTTGCCTGTCATTATTCATTTGATGCTTGAAAGAGTCATTTTAGTCCATAGTCATATTTTAATATCAATATCCTACTTAGAGTTACGCAAACTTCGTGTTACAAATACAAATATAATGCTGTATTTCTTTGTTATTCGTATGATACAATCCATAATTAATATAGTTT
The DNA here is from genome assembly GCF_020536995.1 of Dreissena polymorpha. NCBI lineage: Eukaryota > Metazoa > Mollusca > Bivalvia > Myida > Dreissenidae > Dreissena > Dreissena polymorpha. The sequence goes on from NC_068356.1 coordinate 6,058,830, forward strand.
CGTTTTCGAATATCGCTTTATCGATCATTGTTTATGAAACAAGTTAAGCCGTTTTTTATTTTAAAATAAAACGTATTTGACTGGTATGTCTGTATAAAATATAAATGTATGCGTGAAATAAAACATAATTGATGTTAACTTTGAAATGATGTACATGTTGTGTGATTCATGTCAGTTTTTTATATCGGTGTATGTCGATCAAGACATTGTGAACAAGTGTGAGCTAATGTATTTGATTATATCTTTTTTTCTATAATAAACAGCATCAATTTAAAGCATCAGTACTTAATTCTGTAATAAAATACAAAGAATTATTTATAAATGAACTACACATTTCTGCTTGTTTCTTATATTGAAAAACATAGTGTATGAACATCTCAATTCAGTCAATTCTAACACTGAGCGTATCATCGTTGCATGCAAACGTACATGAAAAAGGTACCTTTGTAAAAAAAATTATCGACTCACTATTTTAATTTCCCCACAACTGTTAACACCAGATAACTTAACATAGAATGCAATAAGAAAAGCTATATATATATTGCGTTTGATACATTTGCATTGCAGTACGAACCGTTCATCACCCCCGGTAACGAGGCCTACGTGTACCGTATGACGTTATACCGTTGCTCCAACATCAGCGTCGAACTCGCGGGGCAGGCGTTCGACTGTGATGAGGCTCCGAATGACGTCAAATCGTGCAAGACCATCGTGGCGTCATGGTCCATGGGGGCGGAGGTAAGGTCACGATGAAGAGTGACATCCGCGAATAAATTTGTACCGACCAAAGCTCTTATCGTATCGCTACCGTCTTTTCAACCTACGTGATGATAATCGAATCTACTAGTCCTATTATAATGTAAGGCGTACATTACTAAATTTATATGTCCATTCTAAATTTGAACTGCGCCCATATAAAAAAGAATCAAAGGCAGTAGTAAAATGCACAATTATACAACATGATTAAGGTTAAAAAAGAAATCTTTTCAGATTTGGAAGGATTTTACTCGTGGTCGCTGTTGTAACCTGTTATATACGGTGGGAGTTCACCGTAGCCAGTGGTTATGATAAACGCAATGTTTACAGCTGGCGCTTTAAGTGCAATTACCTTAATTTCATTCCATATGTTTCGAGCTGTCAAAATACAAATAACAATTTAAGTAAAATGTGCCTATTAAGAAATAAAACATCTTCTTTTGATAACATATACTTCTATTCTAAAGTTAAAGCAATTCAATTCAACAGTTGAATTTTGTTTGTTTTTTCGTAATATTTTTTATATATAATCATTTTAACTCCGTTCTTTGCAGGCGTTCCACTTTCCCGAGGGTGTGGGAATGTCCGTGGGAGGCCCCAGTGACCCTAACGACTATGTCCTTGAAATCCAGTACTCCAAGTGGCAGGATACCGTTGGGCCAGACGGTAAGGGGCGGGCCGGGGCCATATTCACAAATTTATGCTTAGACTTAAGACAAATCGTGCCGAATATTTTTCAAATTGTAATACAAGAATTGTTTTAATATCACACTTGGTAATTACCACCTGCAATTACCTCATGCTTCACGGAGATCATTTTATTACATAAGATAAGCACCAGTTTAAGCCTTCATAGATGACAAGTCTGAATCACCTGGCTTAAGTCTGCTATGCATTTAAGTTCAACAATGAGTATATACGGACCCTAGTGTCAAGCATTAAAGATACCGTTGATAGATGAATCGAAATGATGACTCAAATTCACAAACCAGTAAATACTTGGGAATTTATCCATAATAGACTAGTTTTCCATACTGCTTTAAAATATTTTCTTTCTTCTGTAATAAACAAAAATTGCAATCGCCGAAAATCCTGTTGAGGTTATTTACAAATAATATACTTGTCTGAAACATAACATCATGTCGCTTTTTTTTAAACTAAATGAACATGTCACCTACCGCCCCCCCCCCCCCCCCCCCCCCCCACTCACCACCTTCAATATAATCAAGTGAAACTCTTTAAGCCAAAAAACAAAACCAACCAGTTCATTTCCACAGACACGGACTGTGCGTCACATATACATTTTTCGGCGTTATTTGCCTCACAATATAGAAGTCCCTTTATTCATCAAATTCATGGCCTTCCCTGCGTACAACATATAGTGTCGTTTTCGCAGGCACGGCAGTCACCATCCCGGACAGTTCCGGTCTGCGCGTTACGTACACGACTTCCGCCGTGCAGCAGCAGGCTGGCGTTTTGGAACTGGGCAAGGTGATCAGCGCTGGCTGGCGGGAGTTCATACCGGATGGGGAGGCCGCGTTTACCACTAACGCATTTTGCTCCCCGAGATGCATGAACTGGGTAAGCGAGTGCTTTTATGAGGCGATTATACAAGAGAAAAAAAACAACATGCACACTTTTCACCTCACGGCCTCCACCTCCAAATCAATAGCAACACTTACTTAAAATATATCAAAACGTTCAAGTCAATTATCTTCGGTTTGTGGCGGTGTTTTTGCTTTTCCTGCCATTACAGAAGTTAGTTTACTTTTGGGGTCAGCTATTTTTAAATAGTTCCTTTGTTCGATTGCAGTTTGGAATTTTTGCAGCTTTCAATAGCATTTCAGTTATATCCCGGATTAAGTCAACAAGCTTGTTTATCGGTAGTTAGCTGATAGACATGCGAGTAACAAATAAATGCCGCACTTAAAACAGAAGTAAGATGTGAAGGCCGAATGCCGTGAAAAAAATCTGAGCCTCACTCTTGCAACATCGGGCTTAACTCATGTGCGTAAATTGTCGTCCCAGAATAACCCGTCAAGTCCCCACAGGCTAATCAGGTTCGATACTTTCCGCATACACTAGGTATTTTCTGAGAAAAGACCGCCTTTCAACGAAAAATGCTGCCATCAGAATGAAAGTGTCGTTCTTGACTAGACTTTGCTGACTGCACAGACTAATCTGGGACGACACTCTACGCCCAGCATTAAGCCCGTTTTTCCACAGCGCGGCTAGTCTTATTATGCCCCCTGATCGAAGGATCGGGGGTAAATTGTTTTTGGCCTGTCTGTCTGTATGTCATTGTACGTGTGTGTGTGTGTCTGTCTGTCCCAAAACTGTAACCTTGCTCATAAAATCAAAGCTCTTAGGGCTATGTTCTTTAGACTTCACACGTGCATGCATCTCATTGAGATCTACAATCAAACATGGTTTGAGGTCAATATGTCAAAGGTCAAGGTCACTGTGAATATTACATTCAAAATATTACCTTGTTTGTAAAATAGGTGCCGTGCGGCTTCAAAGCGCATTAGGGGGCATTGTGTTTTACAAACACAGCTATTGTGGGCTTATCTTCACTTATAAGTTATAACATATAGATTTAGTAAATACTCGTGTTATTATAACACGTTCAGGATGTATGTGTGTAAATGTAGCTTTATCACTGTCTATGATGCGAGTGTACTTCTATTTATTATAAAAGTATGGCCCCAATTTCACTTACGCGCCAAATATATTATTATACGGCAATATAGCAGGACGAAAATATCACTTTCGGACTAAGACCTTTCCATTTGCAACATCAAAATAGAAGGTGGACATGTCCAGTTAATGAACGAGTAATTGAAGATAATGGCAAAAACGTGTATATCGAGCCCACTTGCTGAATAGTACATCGACAATTACTAGTATCCAACGACAATATGAATAATTCTATTTAAACGAAAGGTTACGACCCAGTTTATTTTACTATTTATACTATCACTAAAAGAATTAAAACATCATGCTTTCTCATTTCTTTACATTTATTTTTAATGGCATTTTAAGCATATATCAGTGGGTGCAATTGAAATTAACTTGATGTCACTTTAAGTTATTTAATGATGGTGAAACACAAATAAACTAACACAAACATAAAATAAAGCGCACACTCAAATCTAACTTACTTTGGAACATCTACTTTTTAAAAGTAATAGCCATAAGCAGAATATCATTTGCGTTGCACTATTTGTCTCTATGTAATTTTGCAGGGATTCTCTCCCGAAAAAAGCGCAATCAACATATTTGGAGTTATCCTGAAAGGTAACGACGTCGCCAGAGACATAAAATTACGTCATTTCCGGGGGAGCAATGAACTTCCTTGGATCGCCGTAGACACAACATTTTCCAATTTCTTCCAGGCTCCACGTTTGCTGAAAAACTCTGTGTCCGTTGAAGCAGTAAGTTTAGCTTGGTGTTTGCTAGAGCTATATGGAACTCATGTAACATGCACCATGCACGATGTAGCATGATATACCCGCGTCATTCAAAAATGGGTCTAATGCCCACGCGCAGTCTGGTCAGGCGCTTCCCTGTCTGTTATAACGTCACGTAAGGTTTCGTGGTCTCTTTAGCGCAGGCTGGTCTGGATCGACGCTGGCCTCATATGGCATAAGACCCATGGCCGCATGACGCGGCTCAATTATCATGCCACATGTATTCATGTTAACTGTCCATATATACCAATGTATTAAATGTATTTCCGTTTGTTTGTTTGTTTGTTTGAAGGGAAAAGTCCTTAGATGTATTTCTTTAAAGCAAGATAGTTTATACTTGGAGAGTGTTTTCTCTTGCATCAACAATGAATTCTCGATTGATCAATAAAGACTATTTCACCATGCATCAGTCATCATTATCTTTCGACGTTTTACAGACGGACACGCTTTCTGTTCAGTGCACATACAACACCATGGATCGTCAGGGTATCACTCGGGTAAGTCAATGGTACAAAACTTGGTAAGCCGAGTAACATTACACATGCATTCGACCTTCTGATCAGTTCAAGACACTTAAGGCCATTAGCCAGTCGCTGTTTTTCTGCCAAATTTCTGAGAAACATTTGCCAGGTCTGGATTGATTAATAAGTTATAAACAATAACACTAGGTAACTATAGAACATAATCCTAGCATATTTGTTTTGTTTTTCTTGGAATAACACCATTGGACAAACACACGATTTATTTCTGAAACTAGTCTTTCACACCAAGTACATATTTAACAATGCGTGAGGCCAAATACAAAATGTGACAAGTAAAAAACTTCCTTCAAAAACACTTGTTATATAAGTCTTGGCTTATGTAAGAATCGTTTCGTGAACATGCTTTCTTTGTTGAGTAACAATGAAAAGGACGTGCTTCAGGAATTCATTCTTGGAATGGCTTTGGTGTATTGTGTGAACGTTGCGTAATTGTTCCGTGTTTGCTTCCTCATACATGTTACCTAATGTCGTGTAAACATTCCATTTTCGTTGTAAAATTATTTGTTTTTTTTATACGGACTAGAGAATATCGATGGCATACGCCATATTGCCTTCCTCTAAACAATCGACAAGTATATGTCCAGGCATAACGCGATCTGAACTGTGGTTACATTAACTGAAGTATTCAATGCGTGCATATCGTTATCAACATACCAGTCTGTTCATTTATAAGCTTTCCATTCACGCCATATCAAACAGTTTTTCGGATAGAGATTTCGTATTTTCAAATATTTTTAAAAAACAAACAACAGAACAAGTTTGCATGTTTTTCCCGCACTACTTTTTTGACCTAATTAAAGGGTGGATTCTCGCGTGTGGAGGAGGTATGTCGTGCCACCGTCATGTATTACCCCGCCAAGCAGTTCGACATGTGTCTGAGCTGGTCCAGCTTCGATCAATTGAAGACCAAGACCGGACAACTGGTAAGAATGGAAAATAGTATGCGCGGTTGTCGAGTTTATTTAACAAGGACGAAATAGTTCTTTTGAATGTAACGCGTATCGAAGCACGTGTATACTGTCAATTCATTGTCATGCGTTTAGAAAACGAAACGATAGTTCATTAGAAGACAAAAAGAGAGATATATGTGCCCTAGTATTCAAAATATCATTGAACATGGTATTTCCAATTTAAAATAGCACAGGTGCTTCTTAATACAATCACTGATGTTTCATTGCGTCTGCATTTCTCAATGATCCCAACTCAATTTATGAAAGCGTCTGCAAACTAAATGGTTTTCAGAAATACAATATACAAAACTATATTTTTTTAAAACTTTGATTAATTTTCAGGTGAACGAGAACGAGGCTGTTCAATACCTGCAGAACGTGACCACGTGGGACCCCGACATGAAACGCTTGTTCAAGGACGCTCTGAGAGACTCCAGCGAGCGCACCATCTGTTCTTCCATTGCTAGGCAACCTGCTGTAAGTTCAGCTAATTATAATTAGATATTTGTATTATTGTTGTTGTTATTATAACGAAGGTACAATCGTTCATGCTGAAGATCTAGGTTAATCTTCATTTAAATCCCTTTCTTTTACGGAACGAGGCTCATGTATGTATTCTTCCGGTTCCCGTTTCAGTACGCGGTGGACAGGTACCAACATCCTGCGACAACTTCCACCTACTCAGAGACACTGCCGTGTTATTAAAACGAACAACACAATGAAAAGCCACGACATTATAGATGTTAAACGTAGTTGTATAAATGGGACTATTTATTACGATTTGAATGCTCATTATGAAAGAGCAGAGGAGATGAACTATGTCATCGCATGGAAGTGAGAAATGGGCATTCCATATTTACGAACTTTTGTCGCAACTTAAGTCGAAAATAAGTATACTTTTTCAATTTAAATGTAAACAATAATAGTATGTCTTTAAAAGTGTATTAATTATAGTTTGCAATGTTATATTTCTTGTGTTGTTTAAACTTAAGTAGTCGATAATTTCAGGTTTGGTCAACGTTTCACAGGCAATTCAGTAGTCAGAACATTCGAGCAACACTTTGAGACATTAATTAAACGGTCACCTTACAACACATTCAGCTGCCTACTATAAGATTCAGCATTCAAAAAAAAACGACTGTTAATACTAATAACATTATTAATACTATTCTTAAGCGTTCGACAGCTATACCAGAAACCGCTTTGAAATAATTTTACCATACACCTATACTATCCAGCTCTCAGATACAACTTTTCGATAAATGAATCGTTACGATATATGACACAGAGTTTCCCCAAAATAACATGTAAGGTATAAGATTTCGCTCTCAAACTGAAACTTTTGGTAATACTATTTTTTCGCTGTCAGACAGCGTTGTCCGTCACTGCTTTTAGCCAATATTATCAGCTGTATTTAGCCGTCAGAAACCGATATAAGATCAAATCCCTGTAAGCAATGCGACACAGCGTTTAGACAATGCATTTGATACGCCGTAACAGTGGGAATTGACCCTATGTTAAAGGGGCCTTTTCACAGATTTTGGCATGTTTTTAAGTTTGTCATTAAATGCTGTATATTGATACATTTAAACATTGGATCAAAAAAGCTCCAGTAAAAATCAAGAATAAAATTTAAAAAAAATAAAAAAGTAACCCTCAGCAGGGCTCGAACCACTGACCCCTGGAGTCCTAGGGTAAAACCTTTTCCAATTGACCGCTCGGACATCCTGCCAAGTATGTATGACAGACGTATTTTATACTTTATATAAGCAATTTTCGTAGTTTCACAAAATATAACGGCAACAACAGAACTCTCCAAATAATTCTATCGTTTCGCGTTGCAACGCTTCACAATTTCCATGTTTTTAAATCGTCGAAAAATGCATATAATTGCGATAATAGAGCACGGTAAATATTCAGTATTTCTGTTTGATCACAAATATCATAACTAAAACGAAAATTTGCGAATCTGAAACAGCTTTTTCAATTTTGTCAATTTACCAAAACGTGAAAAGACCACTTTAAGACAAAACCACTAAAAATCAGAAACTGCTACTAAAATCGTTACCTTAATATCAAATTGAGCTTTGTTTTAATGTCTATTTAAAAGAAACTGTTCATACGTATTGACAGTAAAGTTTTGATAAACTAATTTGACTGACTACTGAGTCGTACGTTATTTTTGTTTTGTATAAACTACCTCATTAGTATAGTTATTTGATATCTGAACTAGCAGCGTGTGTAACCTTTACAACACGCATGTTTTGTCACTATGAAATACAGGCATAAACTAGTTTATATATACGTTGTAAAGCTGACAAATTCACTTAAAATATCAACTGTTATCATTTAAACAGTTTCTAATTTATCTTGTCCAATGGCGTGGGCTTCAGTTATATTCTATTTCTTTTGTATGTTCACGTTACCTTTTTTTAGTTTCATATTGATAAGTGAACGCGTATCAATATTCATATTGGCGAAAATAAAATGATCGGCTTTAAGCCAACACAAATGCATATTGTTTCTTAAGATGACATTACCACACCTATTAAAGTTCATCGGACGGTACAAAGAGAGGTTGTCTAATTTTACACTGGTTTGTTCAGAAAGGCGTCACTGGTATGTTCAGAAAGACGTCATTATTGTAAATGCTTAAGCAAAAACGCGATGCGATATCGCGAGATAAATTTCCATCCCCTGCTTCGCTCTTCGTTGTTTCGCGATTTCGAATCGTACTATCGCATTTTCGGGTCGTGTCAACGCCTCTTTTTGCCTCCTTTTGCTTGTAATTAAAAAGTCGAAACAGCAAAACACTTTTGTAAGAAGCAAGAATACAAAAAAGAGATGTACATTTCGGAACATCGAACTATGTTGTCGATTTTGTTGTCTTTACGAAACAGCGTTTATTTTGAGCTTCCAGCCATCAAAACGGCAAACGGCACTGTTTACTTTGTTCTATAAAAACATTTGAAAAAATTTCAGATACTTAATACTCGTGTATGCCACACTACACTTATCCGTGTTAAATAGCCAAAAATAAACACAAGCAAACAACAAACATAATATAAACAACCGATGAAAAACTTTAAACTTAAAGACACACGCCTGAACCTATTGAAAGGCAGACTGCTTCTCTGACAACAAACAAGTATAGTTCAGAGGCAACACGATTCAAAACAAAGGAATTACTAAATATTCAAATCTTCGACTCATGCTTGTCATATAATTCACAAGGTAATTGTTTCGCATACTTCACTTAACGAAGAAGTGTAGGCAAGAAGACAAACTGATGTTTGGTCGTTGATTTTTTTAACAATTCTAAAATTATATTGGAATACACAATGATGTGCATAAACCTATAGAATATCTTCCTTTTCTGATAACTGTATAATTCCAACAGATTCTATGTATTGTCAGGCAATTTGTACAGGAACGTAAAATGAGCTTTACGTAGAATTATTGATTTAGAATTATTGTTTACATGCAACATTGTATCCAACAATAATCAATTCTATTTCTAATAGTGAAGGTATTCCCGACAGTGGAATGACATGTTATAATGCGTAGTAAAATCCCATATGCTATAGTATGTGATATTTATGATAAAATCAGGAAGATTACAATACAGTTGATAATACCAGCCTTTTGATGGACGGTTGTGTGTGGGCATGCCGTACATACTTGTATTGAATATCTAAGCGAAAAACATCAAGTGGTGGGTATGTACATTCCTAAAGCAAATGAAATGCGGCGGACAAAAACTCTAAAAGCATTATAGGTTCTCAGGCGAAAACTTACCAAATAAGGATTTTTTAAATAAAAAACACACACACATAATTAAATTAAAACACTATACTGATAATATTACGGTATTTTTCCATGACATAAATCGTGCATGTAATTAATTGTCCGTTTATCGGAACCTAGAAGTGCACCACATTTCTTCAAACTTACCTTTTCATAAAATGCGACACAATGGAGAGAAACGCATTAAGTAAACGAAATACTAAAAAAAACAAGTCTGGGATTGCTAAGTGGCTTTACTACCTGGTTACAGAATAGCATTATGTACATATTTCAAAACGACCATAGAAATATCCAATGATTTGGTTTCTTAGCTAAAGGTGCAACAGATAAATGCATTGGAAGAGTGCAACTCCCACCATAAATCGCGTTAACGGTGACAAGTATTCATGCTTAGAGACAACAACAAAACCACAAATAATCATTGCTGCAAAAACGAGCACATGCGCTTATCATTACAAATATAGGCAACGATACAAAATGAAGAAAAGTACAATTTTTCCTCGATATAGTACCTTTTACCTTTGACCACCTCTTGCCAGATCAACATTATAATTGAGCCGTGCTCTGTGAAAAAAAGGGTTTAATGCATGTGCGTAAAGTGTCGTCCCAAATTAGCCTGTGCAGTCCCCACAGGATAATCAAGGACGACACTTTCAGCAAAAACTTGAGACTTTCTTAAAACGAAAAATATCATAAAAGCGGAAAGTGTTGTCTCTGATTAGTCTGTGCAGACTGCACGAGCTAATCTGTGACGACACTTTACGCACATGAATTAAACCCCCTTTTCACATGGCACGGCTCAATTTGAATCGACTCTAATAGTTTTGTCCGTTTTGCAAATTCATTGCGTTTGAATAGTTAGAGCTGATTTTCAAATTTGGATAGGATTTTATTGGCACTCGTCTTAAAATATTTTTAGCGAAAACGGAAAATCTGCCGACGCATTCCATATATTATGTAGAAAACACAATTCAAGTGAACAAAGCCGACTTGCACTTTGAGATTGTTTTCCTTCAATTAAATACGTGTGTACATTTTATGACATATACCGGTGTTTCCATGTAAACCACATTATTTAAACCTCAACATCTTTCCATGCACAAACACGCAGATATTTGCAAAATCAACAAAGACAACATACAAACTTAAAAAAGCTTTGGCGGGAAGGTACTTCTTGTTTTCTTTGAATTTAAAAAATATTATGAATAAAAAAGGGATACATTTAAATCAAATACATTGGTTTCATTTTATCTATGTATACATACACATTTACAAAATTTACCAAATTGTATGCCCTACTATCGCTTTACAAGAAAAATGATTTAGATGACTAACACACCTTATTTCCAATTTACCATGCCTAAAAATGTAAAACTGTTGTAAATGTGATAATGCCACACATGCCCAAGGGACGCCGATTTAACCGTAGGAGGAGCCAATTGTTACTTCCTTATGGTGATCTGCACGCACAAGGGCATCAAAATACGGACGACAAGGGAATAAACGCATCAAGGTTATTTATCATCTCATTTAGTATCACCATGTGATTAACCTAGCAATGGCAACCATGTCCGCCGTGACATCACCAGGCAGTGACGTCGAAAAAGCACCTTTATGTCAAGCGGTTCGACGTATAATCCCAATAAACTAGGTTTCTCAGAATGAGAACCTAGGTTCTAAGAATGAGAACCTAAGTTCTCAATTGAAGATTGCACATGGCTTCAAGAACCCAAGTTTTCAAATGAGAACCTAGGTTTTCATGAGAACCTAGGTTCTCATGATAAACCTAGTTTATTGGGATTATGCGTCGAACTGCTTGCCATAAACGTGGTTTTCATTTGGGAACCATAGTTCTCATGAGAACCTAGGTTCTCATGAAAACCTAGGTTTCAAGAATTATGCGTAGGACGGCGTGAACTTGCTCGTTTCGAATACGAGACACATATTATTCAGGGCACAGGATCAATGGGGTTTACATATGATTACACACGGGCTTGACAGAATGAAAACACGCCGTTAAGGACTTTATTTGTGCAGATATCTTAAGTTATTGAAATATGTTTGCAAAGTCTTTAGTGCATAAGTTATTCTTGCAGTATGGGCGGATATCTTACGATTGAATAATACATTATTACACATTATCAATAGATATTAAACTTCTATTTATACCATAATGATAGCTTACTATATCACAGACATACTTAAAATAGAAAACTGTACCGTACAGTCGTTTGAGGCTGGAACAAGGGAACTGAATATCTTTAAACTGATTTAATGCTGTAACAATTAATTATGTAACGATTGATCTGAATTTGTTTCAATTTTAAGTCTCAAAATAATATTTACAATTAAAGATGTATTTCATAAACAGTTTATTTTTTTATTAACGTGTTCAGACCAATGTCGACCGATTACTTTACTTATTGCATTCCTCACGGAGTTTCTTACAAGTTTCGTTGAATATTACTTAGCATTGTCTGAACATTGTTCAAACAATGTTCTTGGGGAGTAACATTCACTGTTTCACGTCTATTTCGTATCATTCTACACATATGCCACCAGCGTGTACCAAGCAATGGGAGAAAATTGCAGGTTAATTATGGCAAGCGGTTCGACGCATAATCCCAATAAACTAGGTTTCTCATGAAAACCTACGTTCTCATGAGAAACTTGGTTAATGAAATCCCAAGAAACCAGGTTTCTCATGAGAACCTAGGTTCTCATGAGAACCTAGGTTCGCATGAGAAAATAGGTTTATGAAATCCCAAGAAATCAGGTTTCTCATGAGAACCTAGGTTCTCATGAGAACCTAGGTTCTCATTTGAAAACCTTGGTTTACGCTAGAGAACCTAGTTTCTCATGAGAAACTAGGTTTTTCACGAGAACCTAGGTTCTCCTAGACACATAGAACTTAGGTTCTCATGAGAAACTAGGTTTTCATGAGAACCTAGGTTCTCATTTTGAGAACTTAAGTTCTCGTTTGATATCAAAGGTTTTCACAAGAACCTAGGTTCTCGACAGCTTTCGCGTCGTTCTCTCTGATAACCTAGGTTTTCATGAGAACCCAAGATTTCATTTGGGAACCATAGTTCTCATGAGAACCTAGGTTCTCATTATGAGAACCTAGGTTATCATGAGAAACCTAGTTTCTTGGGATTATGCGTCGAACCGCTTGCCATACACCTTCATCATTCACGCTCAAACATACATGTGAAATGTTCTTAGGGAATGTGACAATTTGCAAAATATGTCCCCGTATACCGTGTTCCGCCGATAAAACTCATGGTGAACAGTCTCAACTCTGTACATCACTTTACTAGCCAAGTGTTCATTCAACCCAACCTGCAAACAATAAAAGTTAATATACATGTAGTGCAAATTAAAATGGATGGATGGATGAATGAATGTATCTGTCATCACAGTAATAAGTGTTATATAACCCGTACTATACGTATTTAAACGAGGCTGGGTACGTGTGAAGAATGTAATAATATATTTCATGAATTGTGCCGTATCTGTTATAGAAGAGGTACTGTTAAAACAAACACACACACACATACACACACCGACACACACGAGTTGTATGCATCTAATTACCGGTATATTGAGGTGTAACCAGTATATACATGCATAAAATCCCGTTTAACCAGAGCGAGTCTCATATTGGTATAAAGAAGAACATGCTACCTGTATTAGTTAATCGGCATTAGTTGCTACCCCCCCCCCCCTTCCACACACTTGTACCACTCTTGTTCAGCAGCTCCCCCCCCCCCCTGCCCTCCAAAAACAATCAAATTGTCCATTTGCTATACAAAATATCACACACATAAACAAAATTAATCGAAAACAATTACGTTTTTGTTTTCGACACTATTTTGTTTTGATATATTGTATAACAAAATGGACAAATTTGAGGGTTTGGGGAGGGGGTAGCAGCTGCACCTGGCGATACCATAGAACTAAACAACCTCTAATCTGAGTGTTTACAACCAAATTAGCATCGCCTACATGTACTGGCTTTATACTTAGCCCAGTGCATTATATAGAAAGTGCGCATGCCTATGCCACACCTGCGAAACTGCCCTGTTTGCGTTCGCTACACGTGCTTTTGAATTTTGTCCTCGGTCGATGCAAAGAAACCATGTTAAAACTATCACAACAAGATAAGTATCGATGCAAAGCATCAAAGGGCGTCGGGAATTTCAGTGTAAAAAGCACTCAATGAAGTTACATGGAACGATTTTTTTCTACTGTTAATATTAATATATTGGTCGATTATTTGACACAAAATAGAAAAAGATACTGGTATAACCATTACCTATGATTTTGTGTTATAACCCCCAAATAACCATTATCTATGATGTTGTGTTATAACCCCCAAATAACCATTATCTATGATTTTGTGTCGTAACCCCAAAATATTTCATAGTTCATTTTATTTACATTGGTTTCCTTTTTTACTGACATCCGTGCGCAGTTTTCATTAATGGAACAGAACTGTGTAGGTTTTAAAAAATCTGCTTCATCTTGTAAGCGTAATTTCATATTTTCTCGACTTCAAGGGGAGATGATTCTGAACTTATTTTTACGTTGCTCATTTACGATAGGGTTTGAGTACGCATTGATATGAAAACACTGTAAAAGTTTAATGTGTTTACGACCCCCCCTCCCCCCCCCCACCCACCCTCTCACACATATATTTCATGGGCATAATAAAAACAAAAAATGGTTACAATAAAACAGCATATTTATTTAAGCTAAATGTCTACATCAAAACAAAAAGTTAACATAGAACACAAATAAAATAATTTGATTCTACTGGGGCTCGAACCTTGGGTCTCTCGCATGTGAAGCGAGCGTGTAACCACTACACTACGGAACCGCTTGAAAAATCATATTCTAGCTAAGATTTTAATAAGTGACTGTAGTCTAACGGTTATCAATAAAGCAATAAACCGTGTAGTCGCTGTCGTCTTGTAAAATTGAAGAAAATACGCGTTAACTAAAACTCGAACAGCAAAAGTCTGCGCTATTGTTAGAAAAAACACAAAATAAATATATTTTGATTATGTTTTGTTTTATACAAAACCAGAAAGTTCCACCGGTTCGCGTATTTGCCCAGTCCCTGTGATCTTTTATTATTGCCCAGTCCCTGTGATCAGTTATTAATTAAAATAATTAGCTTTGCCTTATTGGCAATAAATTTTGCAGTAAATGTAATAGGCACAAATGCAGTACTTATTTACACTAATTTACACAAAAAATCACCACTATGCAAGATATTCTGACAACAAAAATATATACATGGATCCGTAAAATAACTTCTCCTCCCATAAGCGAAAAAAAACGTATTACATACGAGTCGCCGCACTTCAGTGCGACGCCAATAATACAGAGTGCAGGGCTCGATGCAATTCCGATTTATTATGGAACTCTAAGGTGTGCGTTTTATTTTAAATAAGACCACCTTCCTATGTTTTATTAACTCAGAAGGGGACACATTCAAAACAACAGAGTTGGATTCCCTGATATTTCGTGATACACGCCAAGTCCTACAAGAAAAAAAAGCCACTTAGTAAAATGTAAATTCCGAGAAAAACACTTCCCAGTTAGAAATCATATGTTATTTATTTCCCATCATGTATATATCATTAATTACAACTGACGCTTAATATTCCTATAGGGTATTGTAAATTGCACGCGACAATCGATCTCGCAGGACGCCTTTAAATTCTTCGAACCGCACCAGAAAGTCAATACCAGCTATTGTCGTATTATCGTATTTCAGAAATCTATTTTATTTTATAACCAACAAAACGTTGGTATCCTGTCATCATTGATTGACCTTCAATTAGGAGTTGAAACCAAGCATTCAGCGGCGAGAAATTTAGACAAACAAAACAAATGTTTGAATTGAGTGATACAACTGCAATGAACACGCACTCCAAATAACTGAACTCAAATTAAGACATATTCGATATAATATACATGTACAGGCGATGACGTTATATGAACGATCGAATTTCGTAATACACGATATCCCCTTACGGAGGGGGGGGGGGGGGATTCCTGAACAGGAAATATGAGGAATCCCCTAGTTTAAATACTTGTGTTGCTTTACACTGCGCCTTGCTTCCCGATAATGAAAAACAAAGTCAGTGTTCCATTTGGATAGTTAAAGATGCCGCTGCAAAGGAAAATTATAGTTACATAAAACATAAGTTCTAAATTCTTAATGTTTACCGTTCATTTAAAAAAAGGCATCATTTTGTTCAGTCACAAACTTTATTGAGTGACAAAACAGCTAAAATACTGAATTCCCTAATAAGAAATAAAATATATGATCAGGCTATTGAAATACAAATAATTAATACAATATAATACGAATCTTTGCCGCTTATTTATAGTTTCGAAACAGGACAATTTAAGTGCAAATATACAATGCGCACTAACTGAACTCTTCGGGGAAAACGAACATATCCTTATTGTTTGTTAATAGCTTGCCATAAGTAACAAGCAATGTTAAGTGTACCCAGTACATATGCATTAAATTGTGTCTGAAGATGGTTTCTCTTTTAAAATATTCAGGCATAGATATTCATTTGAAAGATTGCACATGTCTTCCTATCATTGCTAAGGCCAATATCCATCGATCCTAGTTAATGGAGCTCTAGCTGCGTGTGGTCATTGATAAAAGCCCATTTACCCTAATCTTTCACTGAAAAAAAGGTCCTTTTGCACTTAGAAATTAAAGTTTCCGTTCAACAAATCCTTTTCTCTATATCTACTAAAGATATTCAATAAAATTCGATACATCTCTTTTGTGTGTTTATTTAATCTCACTCGAGTCAGTTAGTCTGACGTTGAAGTAAGCCGGACCATAACCCTTTTGCACTGCAAAATCCTGACTAATCAAACATCTTAAGATGGCATTAAGTTGCGGATGAATTTAAGAATTTAAGTAAACCTAATGTGCTTATTTGTACTGAAAATAATTTCAATTTGTTTATTTACATTAAGCAAACTATTAAAATCTGAAATTATATGGAGTGTAGAATAATTACAGAAGTCCATTTGCTTTTAAATATGATCTCAAACCGTCGATTTCTCAGTGTGGCGCATATCAGAGACTCGAGAGTTTTGTTTCATGGTATTTTGTGATACACGCTATGCTTTATTTTAACGAGTGCACCGACGGTTTTGCAAGTCTATTGCAAGTCTATTGGCAAGATACAGGGAAGATTCTGCTGAAGTAAAATTAAATGTTAAAAGAACAGTTGACTGAATGAAAATCAAAAAGGCTTTCACAACGAACTTTTTTTTTAAGAGTATGTACAAATAAATTCAAAAAGAAATGGTGAAATAATGCAAATCATCCTATATCAATCGGAAAATCAGAAATATGTATCAATGGAGCTAAGTATTTTGCGAGCAAGTAAATGCCCGGATGTCAATGTTATTTCTGATTGGCAAGACGCTTATTTATTCATTTATTCTCTTGTTTCAATTGACATTATCATTACATCATACATATTTACGAGACTCATCAACTTTTTAATTCTGACGCTAAGGTCAAAGGTTTATCTTTTTTCTTGTTTTGTTTGTTGCATTTCATTATATTGTTACGTTCGCTTCATTTTCATTTTTAGGCAGAGAGGAACAATTTGTTGTTGGTGTTGTGTTGTTGTTATATTTACTGACTTCGTAACATACAAAGAATAGTTGATACATATATTCTAAAGTTTTTACTCCTTATTCAAATTATTTTAAATCATATGCAACATCATTTGCAAATAAATATCAAAATACTGTAATTTGACCCCCTATCTTGCCGCCGAAAATCGAAAGGCCATTGTTTGCCGTCACACAGTTTTAAAGCCCTAAAAACTCGACAGTCTTCTGCAAGAAAAAATAAAATTATTTATCCATAAATAGTATTTTTAGTATAGTACCCCATTAATAAATACATTGAAAAAATATATTATCTCAAAATCAAGAACGACGAGATTAAATACTAAACTTTTTTGTTTAGAAAGAAAAAAAAAGAACAAAAACTGACCATGCCGGAATTCGAACCGGTATCGTCATGATTCTAAACAGATGCGTTACCACTGCGCTAGGCAATCTTGAATAATTGACATAAGTGAGACACAATACCATTTGTAAATATTATATCAAACTTTTGCCAATAACATACTTGTTTTACGAACGAAATTTGTTTCATTTTATAAGAACGTTTTTACACTAAAACGGTCTTACAAAATAATGCACTCAAATGGTCTTAGATTTTTTTTTTAAAGAAAATCTTCTATACAAGTTTCTAAGTGAAATATTGTATGAATAAGAAAATTATGTAGTAAATATCTTATCTATTTCGTCGCCAACATCCCACATCCGGGCATTTTTAATCATTGGAAAACACCAACGTTTCTTCTGATTTTCGGTTTACAAAAGTCTATTGGCTAAAGCCAATCAGAGTGGTAGCAAGTCCAAGGAGTGAAAACCCACGTATAAAAGTACAAAGTTAGTCAGAGGATGAGCACGTTTATAATTAAACACGCCTTTGGTTGTATGTTTCATCTTGTCATTAAGTGGTTCCTATTATTATTATTGTTGTTATCGCACTACGGTATTATTGCCAGCTGCACGAAACAATTGGTAAAAAAGGATGATTGCTCACGATTTAGTAAGAATTTAAGTACACAAACCCATTCAACATCAAGTAATCATGCCTTTACTGGATCCTTTATTGTGCTTTCCGAGAAAGGAATGGACCGGAACGTTTGTTATACTAGTAAATAACAAGTGTTATAATACTGGATTCTTGGAGGATTTTTAATGACAAACAAGCAAATTCGTTGAATTGATATCGCCCGCCAATATGCTTCTGGACACAAAAGTGTTATATTTGACACTCAAAAAGGCATTTTTTCAAGATACAAAGGGCCATAAATCCGTTATTAACAGATGGTGTGCAATGCCATTTGGTGTTCATCATCCTCTTATCTATATATATACTCATACTAAGTTTCAATGTAATCCGACAAAGCACTTCCAAGATATGGCTCCGGACACAAAAGTGCCGGACTGACGGACGGAAAGACGGACGGACAACGCCAAAATAATAATTCATCCGCCTATGGCGGGGGATAATAAAACAAAATGTTTTGCTATCAGATACGATATTTTTTTCCATCAGGACTAAAAGAGTTTATCGCAGACTTTTTTTATTTAATATTCATATTATATGATAACGCCGATGCATTTACTGTTTTAAAAGCCGGAGAAGGAACAACCCATTATAACTTAGAACTAATAAAACACCTGTTTGAAAGAAGGACTCCGCGAGTCGGATGGGTATCAATTAAAGGATAATTCATTAAGAGAACCGAAATCCACGTTTGTAATAGACAAGCGTAGTGCAAACATGTGTCTTACCTATTTGAAGTAAGTGTGCCACGAGACCAACAAGCGCATTCGCGACTGCGCAAGCTAGTCTGTGGCTACGCTGGCCGCTTATGGCACATACGTAATACCGTAACGGCCATCGTGATTACACATTAAAATCCAGAGGGCGACAATGCGATAGTACGATGACGACAGTGCGACAATACGATGACGACAGTGCGATAGTACGATGGCGACAATGCGATAATACGATGACGACAGCACTATTATGCGATAGTACGATGGCGACAATGCGACAATTCGATAGTGCGATAATACGATGACGACATAGCGAAAATACGATGGCGACAGTGCGATAATACGATGGCGACAGTGCGATAGTACGATGGCGGCAATGCGATAATACGATAATGAAAATACGATAACCCGATAGTACACTGGCGACAATGAGATGGTACGATGACGACAGTACGATGTGACTATCGCATTTTCGCCATCGTACTATCGCACTGTCACTATTGCACTGTCGCCATCGCTTTGTCGCATTGTCGTCATCGTACTATCGCGTTGTCGCAATCGTATTATCGAAGTGTCGCCAACGTACTATCGCACCATCGAATTGTCGCCATAGCACTATCGCATTGTCGCCATCGTACTATCGCATTGTCGCTCTCTGGATTTAATGTGTAACACGATGGCTCTAACGGTATTCCGTAGGCACACATCTCATTTTCGCACGACGCGTTTGGATGATGCAAACAGACACAAAGCTTTATTTTTATTGATTATATAACAAAAAAGTAAATTAACCCATTTATGCCTAGTGGACTCTCTCATCCTTCTAAATTGGATCAATTCATTTCCAAAATTAGGGATGTCTAGTATTTTAATTCTATTTCTTTATTTAGAATATTTCTTACAGAAATTCCTTAAATCATGCGGCGTCTCATCTGGGTCTACGCTGTTTGCCAAGACCTTTTTTCTAGACGCAAGGCATAAATGGGTTAATGTTCGCACTCACCGAAAAACTGCACAGTTCATATTTGAAAAATATCGCGTGTTTGTCACTTTTTGAGAAGACACAAATAAACGCTGAACACAAACGAATCGCATATTGAGCTTCGCATTTGCACAAACCCTTTTAAGAAACGCAGAACGTACTAAAATCGCTTCTTTAAGTAATATGAAAGGACTTGTTTGGTTCCGTGCATAGTCTATGTTCATATATTTTGACATTTAGTAAACCAGCTTGTTTTCCTTAAGTAAATAAAGCATGTAATTCCCGAATCACGCTGCCAAATTTACGATATATTGTGCGAAAGACATGAAATTAGAAATGTCGCGAAAAGGTTACACAGTTGGTCATGTAGTAGTATTACTTATGAGATCAATTTAAGGAAGTGCATGAAATTTTACCTATCGTGCAACGGAAACACATAGTTATTTGCAAATTCTTAATATGTCATTTTTTTTTATACCATACCTGTGCATAACATGAATAATTAATTCAAAGTTTCAAATTTATTGGCCATATGATTCCATTTCGTGTGTTCACCAACCATTAATAAACTTTAAAAAGAAATACAATTAAAAAAAAGATAGAATGCATAATGTATTCATTTAAAGACAGAACACTACCATGAAACACTTGAACATTAATTATATCAATTGTTTTATTCACGGGGCTGCCCATAGTAATCAATTTTGTGTGGAGAAAGCTGTAGTCAATTAAGTTGAAGCTACTATTTTGCTTAGTTTGTATTGCGTTCGATCGGCGAAAAACAATAAATACACATTCAAGCTTAACCCAAAACAATTGAAAAAGACCACCATATGCTGTCATAACGAACGCAGCTATGTGTCAACGTTTCAAACTGCTGTAATACTCGTGTTATAGACATCCATCATTCTGTGAAACACAGTATTCATTTTATAGGAACATTTAGAAAACCGTTTTATTTGAAATGCGACCCACAACGTATGGTGTATTTACTCAGTATTGAGCAGCTTTATGACATCAGAGTTATTTTCATTGATATCTCCCATAGGGGGACTAGAGTAGGAGTATGTCCCACCAGACGTAAAACAACTTTCCCCGGAACTAATGCTTGAAATTTAAGGTGGCATCAAGTCATGTATTAATTACAACCGACGCTATATCTTCCGTGTGTTGAAAATATCACACGACAATAAGTCACAGGGGAAGCCCTCGTAACAGAACATCGTCATCAACTATATCGAATTTCCAGATAACAAACGTGTGTTAACCGCCAATAAATCGAACGTTTTCCGGCAAATGTTTTTTGTTTATATTTTCATAAACAGTATCATAATTCCTGTGTTTCGCGCATTGAATATTAAAATTACGACAGTTACTAACTATACCAAATACATTGACTGGCATAAAACATTAACACATTGACATTTTAAACATTTATACGATGATTTAGGAGCTTATTGACCTTATTCGACGAAAAGGTTGATCATTTTTCAAACGTATCACATGCACATACGGTTATACATTTCAATCTCGTTCTGTGTAAAGGGGGTTAACTTCATGTGCGTGAAGTGTCGTCCTACATTAGTCAGGGTTGTCGGCACATGCTCATCAGAGACGACCCATTCCGCCTAACCCTAAACTGGATTTTCTTGAAGAATAGACTTCCTTAAGAAATAAAATTCCATTTAAGTGTTTAGTGTCGTCCCTGATTACTCTGTGCGGACTGCACAGGCTTATCTCGGACGAAACTTAAAGCACATGCATAAAAGCCCGTTTTCAAAGAGCGAGCTTCATATAAATACATGTCACACATGTGCGGCAACAGTCAGTCACCCGTAACAGGAACATAAAGTATAACTTAATTGCGAAATGTCTCAAGTCAGGAATATTGCCTATTTGACGGTCAGACTCCGCGAGAGGCACGTGTCGCCTGATATGACCCACATAAAGTAGAGAAAAAACACAGCTTTTATTGTATGCCCATAAACACTTAGTTAAAATTCAAAATTGCAAACGAGGCGAGTAATTGTTAAATATCATCAAGTGTGGCATTGCCTGCATTAAATTGTGCATCTGTTTTTTGAGAAATCAACGCATACCGTTGTTAACAGTCTCGCAGGTTAAGCCATGTTGTGACAGAAAGCCACATGTCATAAATTTTAAGTCGATGATCCAATTCATCGTTTGGGTTGTTTTTGTATTTCGAAAGCACTCAGTGATTTTCATTACAGTACACAATCATGGATTGTGGATAATCTTTTGGGAGAATGGATAAACGGTTGATTTGTATTCTATACCATGGTGTATTTACACAGAGCTGAGCAGCTTTATAACATCAGAGTTCAGTTCATTGATATCCCCCATAGGGAGTCTCGATTAGGAGTATGTCCCACCAGACGTAAAACAACTTTTCCCGGAACAAATGCTTGAATTTTAAGGTGATATCAACTCATGTGTTAATTACAACCGACGTGTGTTTACAATATCACACAATCATAAGTCACAGGGGACGCCCTCGTAACAGAACCTCGTCATCAACTATATCGAATTTCCAGATAAAAATATAAATCTCACATATTCCGGCAAATGTTTTTGTTATATTTCCATAAACAGTATCATAACTCATGTGTTTCGCGCATTAAATATTAAAATTACGACAGTTACTAACTATACCAAATACATCGACTGGCATCAAACATGAATGCAGGTCTAGTTGCTCCATTACTTGACATAGTAAAATATTTATACGATGATTGAAGAGCTAATTGACATTATTCTACGAGAGATGTGATCATTGAAGAGCTAATTGACATTATTCTACGAGAGATGTGATCATGTTTCAAACGTTTTAACCGAGTATACATAGGAGCCTCGTTTTGTGAAAAGGGGGTTTAATTCATGTGCGTGAAGTGTCGACCTAGATTAGCCAGTGTAGTCGGCACAGACTAATCAGGGACAACCCATCGGGCATAAGCCTTAGCTGGATTTTATTTAAGATACTTCCTTTAGACATAACATTCCATTAAAGCGGAAAGTTTAGTCTCTGATAAGCCTGTGTGGATTGCACAGGCTAATCTGGAACGGTACTTTAAGAACATGCATAAAAGCCCGTTTTTAAAGAGCGAGCTTCATATAATACATGTCACACATGTGCGGCAACAGTCAGTCACCCGTATAAGGAACATAGTTGATTACTTAAATGCGAAATGTCACAAGTCAGGAATATTGCCTATTTGACGGTCGGACTCCGCGAGAGGTACCTGTCGCCTGATGTGACCCACGTAAAGTAGAGAAAAAACACGTACAGCTTTTATTGTATGACCACAAAAACTTAATTTCAAGTCGCAAACGAGGCAAGTTAATGTTTAATATCGTCAAGTGTGGCCTTGCCTGCATTTACTGTTGTATGTCGCATTTTTGACAAATGAACGCATTCAATTGTTAACAGACTCGTAGGTTCAGCCATGTTGTGACAGCCAAATGTCATAAATGATAAGCCGTTGGCGACGATCCAAATCTATCTATCTATCTATATATACTGCTAGTCGCCAACAATTAGCATTACAAGCAGTCGCGTGTCAGTGCTAGGAAATTAAGGGAGAAGTGTATAGGAGATAAAAAGTAATACATAATGTATTTGTGAGACGTAGAAACAAAGGTGATAGTGTTAGTTAAAAGAAGGAATATACAGATAAAAGGTTAAAAACAGCCAACCTGCTTAGAAACTGTGGTCTAGTTTGGTCACCCCCAGCCTAAACTGGTCCAGGGTAGGTGCCTGTACAATATTGGCTGGTAGAGAGTTCCATAGGACAATAGTGGCTGGATAGAAGGAGAATTTATAGTAGTTGCTTGGAGTGGGGATTTGTCTGAATGAAAGAGGGTGCAAATATCTAGTTAGCCGGGTCGGAGGAGTGACGTAGGGAGGCATTGGTACAGCAACCAGTCCGTGGACAATTTTATAGAACATCAGTAGCCGGGAGTCATACCTTCTGTTCTCAAGTGAACGCCACCCTAATTTGTCTAGCATGTGTGTGACACTGTTGTGATATGAGTAATCATTTGTAACCCATCGAGCGGCCCTGCGTTGGACCATCTCGATCTTTTTTATGTTGTGTTGTGTGTGGGCTCCACACTGAGCTACTACACTCAAGTTGTGGGCGGACAAGGGTTTTGAAGGCAAATTCTCTAATGCGTGGGTGTTTTATGGGAATGTTGCGTTTGATGAAGTTTAGTGTTTGACTGGCTGTTGCAGTAACCTGGTTTATGTGTTTATTCCAGCTGAGGTCAGATGTGATGCTAACACCCAAGTATTTAGCATCACTAACTGTTTCAAGGGTATGACCGTGGAGTGTGTAAGTGGATTGGTAGGGACGTTTTGACCTGGTGATGTTCATAACCGTACACTTGGAAGGATTAAATTCCATATCCCAAGAGTGTTCCCATTTTTGTAGCCGATCTAGATCTTCTTGCAGGGTATTTTGTTCAGTGGGATTGTTGACCGTGATGTAATCGCCACTTAGATCTATGGATTGCTAGTCTCCTACCGGTGAAACCGGAGCGGACTTATGGTTTGTCTGTCAGTCTGTCACACTTTTCTGGATCCTGCGATAACTTTTAAAGTTCTTCATATTTTTTCATGAAACTTGAAACATGGACGGATGGCAATATGGAGATTATGCACATTATTTCATTTTGTTCCAACGTCACGAATTCTGGTTGCAATGGCAACAAATAAACTAGAAATATTGCTAAAATGGTGGATCCTGGTATAACTTTAAAAGTTCATCATATTTTTTCATGAAACTTGTAATATGGGCGGATGGCAATATGGAGATTATGCACATCATTTCATTTTGTTCCAACGTCAAGAAATCTGGTTGCAATGGCAACAAATTAACTAGAAATTTTGCTGAAAATGGTGGATCCTGCGATAACTTTAAAAGTTCATCATATTTTTTCATGCAACTTGAAACACGGACGGACAAAATATGGAGATTATGCACGTCCTTTTATTTTGCTCCTACATCAAGACTAATGGTTTCAATGGAAACAAATAGACTAGAAATTTTTCTGAAAATGGTGGAGTTTCACCGGTAGGGAACTTTTATTGCCAAGCAATAGCCTTGTTTTATTTTGATAGCAATCTGCGGTTTTCATTACATAACAAAATCTTGGATTGTGGATATTCTTTTGGGAGCATGGGTAAACGTTGATTTGTATAATATATAGCAATTCATGATCTCATTAGAGTTTTACACTGTAGTTTGTTCAATAGTGTAATGCTTCATAAATGCGTAAAATAACAAGAGGGCCATGATGGCCCTGAATCGCTCACCTGACTCATTAAGATCAGATGAAAACTATGACCTCTATTGTCTACACAATGTTTTTCTATGATTTGACCTAGTGACCTAGTTCCTGACTCTAGATGACCCAAATACAATCCCAATCCAGATTTCATCAAGATAAACATTTTGACCACAGTTCATAAATATTGGATGAAAACTGTGACCTCTATTGTCAACACAAGGTTTTTCTATTTATTTGACCTAGATTTTTACCCCAGATGACCCAAATACAATCCCACCCAGATTTCATCAAGAATTCTGACCAAATTTCATAAAGGTTGGATGAAAACTGTGATCTCTAATGTCTACACAAGGTTTTTCTATTATTTGATCTAGTGACCTAGTTTTTGACCCCAGATGACCCAAATAAAATCCCAACCCAGATTTCATCAAGATAAACATTCTGACCAAATTTCATAAAGATTGGATGAAAACTGTGACCTCTATTGTCTACAGAAGGTTGTTCTATTATTTGACCTAGTGACCTTGTTTTTGACCCCAGATGACCCAAATACAATCCCAAACCGGATTTCATCAAGATAAACATTTTGACCAAATTTCATCAAGATTGGATGCAAACTGTGACCTCTACTGTCTACACAAACAAATTGTTGACGGACGGACGCACGGACACACGCAGGCACGCACAACGGACGCCGGACATCACACGATCACATAAGCTCACCGTGTCACTTCATGACAGGTGACCTAAAAATATGTGTCAGAGATAAACATGAACAGTTGTGGTTAAAATCCCATTGAAACAAGGGCTGTTTGTAAAACATGCATGCCCCCCTATATGGGCTATAAGTTGTAGTAGCAGCCATTGTGTGAATACGTTTTTTGTCACTGTGAATGGTGGTGGTGGTGGTGGTGGTGTAAGTATGTAGTAGTAGAGTAGAGTAGTAGAGTAGTGTAGTAGTAGTAGTAGTCGTAGTAGTGTAGTAGTAGCAATATTAGTTGTAGTGGTAGTAGTAGTAGTAGTACGCTGTGTTAGTAGAAGTATTAGTAGTAGTAGAAGTAGTAGTAGTAGTAGTAGTAGAAGTAGTGGGAGAAAGTAGTAGAAGTAGTAGTAAGTATAGTAGATGTGGTAGTAGTAGTAGTAGTAGAAGTAGTTAGTAGTGGTAAAAGTAGTAGTATAGTGGCGTTAGTAGTAGAGAGTAGTAATAGTAGACGTGGTGGTGGTTGGTGGATGTGGTGTTGTGGTAGTGGTGGTGGTGGTGTAGTAGTATAGTGTAGTAGTACTTAGTAGTAGAGTAGGATGTAGTAGTAGTAGTAGTATTAGTAGTAGTAGTAGTAGTAAGTAGTAGAATAGTGGTAGTAGTAGTAGAAGTAGTAGTAGTCGTAGTAGTAGTAGTAGTAGTAGTAGTAGTAGTAGTAGTAGTAGTAGTAGTAGTAGTAGTAGTAGTAGTAGCAGTAGCAGTAGCAGAAGCAGTAGCAGCATTACAAGACCAATACTTAAGAATGATCAAATGGGAAAAGGTAACCTAGCACTGGCAGTAAATATGGGGCTCATTTACAGGTCAGATTTGGAATCTCTGCTGTAAAATGAGATTTTGAATGAATTAAAGGGAGGCAAATCTGTAATAAAAAGAACATGCATAAACCGTAGTTGTTTCCCTTGTTTGAACCATGCTAAATCCTTACAAGTTTGGAAACAATTGGATGAAAAATTTGGACTTTATTGCATAAACACCATTTTCTCAATTCAAGGGGAGGTAATTCTGTACTTCATGGACCAATAATGCTCATTTTTTGTAGGGTTCGTGTCCTCATTGATATAAAGACACTGTGCAAATTTGGAAAGGATCGGACAAAAAATGTGAAAGATTTTTGAAAGTTTTCACAAAATAGGCAAAAACGAATAAACATGCAAAGTTCAACGAGCTCCTACGGCCATGTTTTTCGACGAATCAAATTTCTTTGAACAACTTTTTCAGGGGAGCCTTCAAAGGTCATCCCTGTGAAATTTTTTGAAAATCTGATGAGCTGTTTCTGACAAGAAGATTTTTTAAGGTTTTTACCATATATGGTCATGGCGACCATCTTGGTTATGTGATCAATTTTTTTTAACAATTCTTTTGTCCCATGACCTAGGGATGCTCCACATGAAAATTAGTTGAAATTGGCTCAATGGTTTAGTAGAAGAAGATGTTTACAAATTGTTTACAGACAGACAGACAGACAGACGGCCGGACGCCGGACGGTGAGTGATCACAATAGCTCACCCCGAGCTATCGCTCAGGTGAGCTAAAAACTCGTCCACAGATTTCAAGTTGACATCAACACAATTTGAAGAAAATACATTGATATCATTTAAGAAAAAAGTTTGTAAATGTTTTTAGAAACACATACCGTTTCTTTATTATTGGTGCACTAGTTCATTAATAACAATACGTCACATACAACAGAACGGCATTACATTGCAACAAATGTATTTTTGTTATAAATCAAGACATTCACAAAATCTCATTTGTAAACAATAAAGTATTGTTTCTATCGCTACAATGTATGAGCAGTTCCTTTTTTTCACAGTTGTTTACTAAGCTCTCTGAAATATTTGAAAAACCCACACGTGTTCACAATATAACACAAAATAAATACAAAGAAATATTCAAATATAGAAATATTGCAAAAAATAAATAAAAAAATTGGTAAAAGGGTGCCCTAATTGCTTTTAATATTACACTAGTGTTCTTTTGCCTTTATTGTCTTCTAAACATATTTATTTCAGCTGGATTGCATTGGAAGCCTGAGGCTTACATAGACACTCTCAAGTCCGTTCCCTGGGATGAAGTTGAGAACGTTCCCAGAGTGCGGATCAAACCTGTGACATCCCGATTGCCAAGTGGTCCCTTAATCCTTAATTATAAAGTCCTAGAAAAGTGTTATTGATATTAAAAGTCCAATAAATGCTGGTTCCAGTTTTATCCTAATGTCATTGCTCATGACAGGCCCGTGTGTAAAGGATATTTTGTCAGCAGAGCAATCAAGAGGTCAATGGTTTAATCCCCACTGTTGGAGCATTCATCAGATTTATCCTTACGACACAAAGCACTGGTTTTAGTCACAGGAAAGGGACTCGAGAGCATATCAGATAAATTGTAGTAATTTCGTTGCAATCGAGTAAAAATATAAAGGTTTCAACTAATGGCCCTGTGTTGCTGCTAGTATATCTTCGGGCTCCATGGTTTGTGAAAGAAAAATGTTGGTCAATGATTTATGCGTGCCTCATTTTTAGTGCAAGGCATTGAGTTGCTGCCATCATATCTTCGGGCTCCAGGGTTTGTGAAAGAACTGCTGGGGTAGGGGTGTACAGTGCGTGGAATCAAAGTCCTCCATGTACTTCCGAGCCTTGGAATCGAAAGTAAATACAAGCAGGTATAAACGTTATGTAAGATCTGACTTAAAATACAATGTCATGCACACAATTTATTATAACAAGAAACTGTCGGAGACGGGTGATGCTCCCCAAAGTTTTTTTTGTCACAATATTGCACTATATATTCAGATAAAAGGAAACATCTTGAGGGGCATAACTTTGGAAAAAATAATACGATGGATAGTTTAGCAACTTTAAAACTTCAAAGGGCCATAACTCTCTAAATGAATAATCTAACCAGAACCCACAAATAACATGCACATCTCCTCAAGGTAGTTAAGCTTCCCATAAAGCTTCATTGTATTCCAGTCAGTAGTTGGGGAGAAATAGCCCGGACAAGAATTGCACTATATGTACAGTTTATAGAAAATTTCAAAGGGCCATAACTCTGTGCAAAATCATCCGACCATAACCGGCTGATTATATGCACATGTCCTGTTGGTAGTGAAGCTTCCCATAAAGTTTCATTGAATTCCGGTGATTAGTTGCTGAGAAATAGCCGGGACAAAAATTGCACTATATGTACAGTTAATGGAAAATTTAAAAGGGCCATAACTCTGTGAAAAATCCTTGGACCAGAACCGGCTGATAATATGCACATCTCCTCTTGGGAGTGAAGCTTCCCATAAAGTTTAATTGAATTCCGGTCATTAGTTGCTGAGAAATAGCCCGGACAAAAATTGTGCACGGACGGACACACGGACGCACAGATGAAGCAGCGACTATATGCTCCCCCCAAATTTTTTTGGGGAAGCATAATAAAATCAAGGTAATACAAAAGGGCTTTATTGGCCCTTGAGCGCTCACCAGAATCTTTGGACACCAATTGTTGAAGACTTGACCTGGTTATCTAGTTTTTGACCCACACTTGACCCTGATTCAAACATGGCCTCCACATTGTCAACATAAATTTACTGAATACATCTTATCAAGACATAAATGTGTCTTCTATAAAGGTTACAATTTAAAAAAATTTTTTTATCCAGGTGACCTTTTTTCTTTGAAAAATGATTAAACTAAGATTCTTCCTGGTGACATAGCTTTTCGACCCACATGTTCCAGATTCCAACTCAGAATAGATAGTGTACAGGTAAACAATATGACTCAATATGTTTCATCAACCAGTCATTAGTATGGCATTTAGGGTGATGACAAGGTTTTTTAAGATTAAACCTAAGGACCTTGATTTTAATGCATGTAAACAAGATTGGAACTGAGCCTAGAACATGCCAAGATAAGACATTCTCATAAACTTTTTTCAGGATTGAGTCAGAAATAATTGTGCCCTCTTGAATAGTAAGCTTTTTCAATAATTTAAACTGGTGACCAAGCCTTAGACGCAAATGAATCAGGTTCAAACATGGCCAAGATACTTTTAAAATAAATATTCTGCGATTTTACATCAACATTAAGTCATAATTGTGGCCTCTAGAAATTTTTTCTCGGATTTCAAAATTCAAGCACCCCGGCGAGGGACCATTAAATGGGCTGAAGAAAGCACTGTTAAAGGTTTTGAAAGATAAGGTTTGGTGACCTTCGGACAAACACGACCCAGATTTACACTCGGCCTCGATGTTGTCTAGATAAACGTTCTGATCAAGTTTCATCAACATTGGACGAAAAATGATGGCTCGAGGTAATGAGTAAAATGTTGACAACGCTCGCAGCAGGATGCTGCACATATGGTGATTATGATCGCTCACCTTGATCACTTTGTGTTATAGTGACCTACAAAATAACTTTTTTATTTAAAATAGAAAACTCTTTACCTTTTTGATATTTCAATTTTCGGTAATTGAATTTTTATCAACAATTTTTTTCAAACATTTTTATAGAATATAATCCCTTATCATTTAAATTCTGATTCTTTCTTTGATTATATGTCACATTTTCTACAATCTGTTAAAATGTCACATACAACTTATATACCAAAATGTCACATAAAGCTTATATACCAAAATGTCACATAAAGCTAACATACCAGAAAAATAGTCATGTGTTTTTTCTGGTCTTCGGTGAAGTCTCTCCCAAGGTCGATAGGAAACACTGCACCAGGATTCTCCATCATATACGAGGCCATCACCGTCTCACACCACTCGGAGTCAATGCCATACGCTACGTAGAGCTGATCTGAAAAAATACCTTGTATGTAGATTAAAGTAGATTGCATTAAATAAAGATTGAATGAAATGTTTAGCTGTCCGAAATCAGCCTGGAAGTATCGGAATGTTTAAATATCTTGGCTTTATTTTGTTGGACAGACATATGAG
Organism: Dreissena polymorpha; assembly: GCF_020536995.1. NCBI lineage: Eukaryota > Metazoa > Mollusca > Bivalvia > Myida > Dreissenidae > Dreissena > Dreissena polymorpha. The sequence continues at coordinate 6,089,766 of NC_068356.1, forward strand.
TCAAGTATGAGTCACATGCCCCACACATGTTGACAATATTTCCATGAAAGATAAAAAGTTACTTTTGCTCTTAAGAGGTGAGTACTGGGCATTTTTTTAACATAAAGCTTATCACACAACTTCACTGTGATGTAATGGATATGGTGTCTGCCTAGCTACTGGAAGGTGATGGGTCCAATCCCCACTGCGGAAACATTCTTTAGATATCCCCCAAAGACACCAAATACTGGTTCTAGGCCCAGGAAACGGACTCGACAGCGTTTCAAATAAGTAGTAAGTACTTTTAATGCAATCCAGCTAAAATAAATAGGTTTAAACTGTAACTAAAGCTGATCAAATTTATACTTATATACTTGTAATAAGGGACAAGTTTGCCTCAAAAATAATTATTTTACTAACAATTCTTAGAAAATTTTTGTGAAACATTTTAATTCTTAAAAAGAGAGACAAACAATCAAAGTTGGTAGTATCTCCCCAGAATGTGTCACTTACTAAATCAATTTGAGATCTAAACATTATCTGCCCTTTATTTTGTTGAAATTCCTGTAGTGAAAAAACCCCCATTTAGTTTACACACAGACACACTGTAAACAACAACTTAAATATAATTAATAATCAACAGTGCATCAAAATACTCAAACCTTGTTCATATTTTCCCACTGAGGTCCATTCTTGTAAAGTTGAAAGTGACGAGTCATCCACTATTTTTGGATACCTTTAAAAACAATGGAAGACAACAAAACAATGGTTTGCAGATCATAAATATATCACGGCGCCAACTAGCAAATAGCCCATAAAATGTGTGGTGGGAAACAAAGATTTCCTGAGAAAACTCATGAACTAAATTATTGACAGAGAGAAGACGTTCAACCATCAACAAAATAGTAGTTTGTATCCCTGATTGACAGGGATCAATACGTGTGTGAAAAGTACCATCCCAAATAAGCATGTGCAGTCCGCACAGGAAAGTCAATAATATCACTTTCTACCATGATGAGACCGCCTTTAGAATGAAAAATTCCATGAAAGTCAAAAGTTGTTGTCCCTGATTAGCTTGTTCACAGGCTTATCTGGGACAATTATTTACGCACATGTATTTAGCCCCGTTTTCCCAGAGCTTGGTTCATATGTACCAGCATGCATTGGTAATTTTAGACTGAAATAATGAATTATTATATATCAAGTATTTAACGTATTATCTTCAATATGATAGGTGTCACCATTTATTTTCTAAAACGGTAATAAATCCAGTAATAAATATGCACCACTTGTGGCTTAAACCCTTTCCCCTATTAGAAGCAAAGTGAAAATGGCTTTTGCAACCAGCATTCAACCAGGAGCCGTATTCACCAATGTACGTAAGTCTCAAATCTTAGACTCAGCTCCAGTTTCTGACTCAGACTCAGACTCAGCCTTACAAAACTTAATTCACGAAACATAAAATGGTTAGTTTTAGACTCAGACTCAGTAAGATAAGTCTCAAATGCTAAGTCTACAATGTTTAGACTTACGCTATATAATCATGACGTAACGTCGTTTGAGCGTTTACTTTACAAAATGGTCGCCGCACGAGCTCCTTGCGTAATAATAATAATATTATTGAAAGAGTGTATCTAGATCGTACCAACCCTTTGGAGATTTATAGGGATATTGAACTTTACAAACGGTATCGTTTAACCCGACCGGGAATCGTATTTATTTGCAATATTTGCAAGGAATAGTTGAGCCGCAATACGATGCGGATTCTGCAAGTTCCGGTCGCCCTGGCAGTGTGTACTTTCCCGAGCAACGTGGAAAAAATCATAAAAAAGCGGCATTTAAAGTTATGGTAGCCAGAACTATGTAGACCTGTGCACAGGTCAATAATATTTTGACAGATAGAGAGTTGAAGTTGTCAAATTTCCAGCTGGTACGACGCCGTTCGTGCGAAACAAGAACTTGGTGCAATCGCTGATACGTGAGTCATTTGCGATGTGTGCATTTTGCAATTGTTCTTAGATCTATTTATTGTAAACAACTGTCAAATTCATAATTGTCCGCGTTTGTTTGTTGTCTTTTGTGAAAATAATCTCCAAACTTAATGAACGTGAACATGCACTAATTTTATGGATAATACTTGTTGTTTGAATGAAAAAGTAATAACATATAATTTGCATGTATCATAAACTATAATAATCGATATTCACTAAAAAGGGAAACCTATTAGAAAACGTTTACAAGACATTTACTATGCATAACTTTTGATTTCATTACTATTACAAATCTATTTATAGATGTAGGAATTTACCTATAGATATGTATATGCCGAATAAAGTTACACTGCTATGACGCAGTTGGTAGCGCATCGGTGCTCGTGATTAGATTTGACCGACTAGTCGGTGGTTCGAAATTACATTGGGGATTTTTTTTTCTCCAAACATTTTCAAAATAAATTATGACGATTATTTAGTTATTTTTAAATTCTTGATCTTAAATGTAATGTTAATTAATGTTTATTAATTTTAAAAAGGTGCTATAATTAATGTGTATATTATACACCCTGTTAAGAAGATATAGGGTACACCTGAATCCATATGTGCATCTGTCCTTGCGTCTTTCTATGTAGTAATTGAGTTCCAATACAAAATGTATTTTTGCGACAAATGCTGTAGAATATGCATTTGTTGATGGCAAGTGCATTGTTGTAATGCACTTTATTTGTAAATTAATAAAACACTCAACAACAGGAATAATATTTTATTCTCAAATGCACATATTGCATTTTCAATCAATAGTAAAACGATGACATTAAATTTGATTATCAAGTTAAGACACATCAGCATATTGCATCACTTCTGACATAAGGCAGAACTTTCATTCAATATAATGCACATAAATGCACCGATCATAATCCATTTATATCAATATCTATTTACTTATTAATATTGTAATTTTTCCAAAAAAATGGGTCAATTTTAAATGATCAACTTTCAGGTTTTACAAGTACTTTGGGGTGCATCGATTGGACGCATGTGCATATCAAGAAGCCAGTAAACCATGTAGAAGTCTACATAGGGCGAAAGGGCGTTCCCACCATCAACGTTCAGGTATGGCTTAACAGTCAGTTATGTGCAAGTCTAAATGCAATCCTTTTTATTTGATACAACTTTACTTTAAACACAAATTTAATGAAACAACTGTATGTTAATTTTAACAGTTTGCCATTAGCAAAATAAGAAACATTTTATCAGCATTTTATCAAATACCTAAGAAAAAATGTACAAAAATATGTCTTATTTTGTTAGTGTAATATAACATGTTTTATGTTAACAGGCTGTGTATGATGCCAGATACAGAATAACAAGCTTCACTCAAGTTCACTGCCAGTTGGCCAGGGCGAAAGCATGATGCCAGGATTTGTTGATGTCTAATTTCAAATTCACATAACTGTATCTACCATTATCCGTGTAGAAATGAAAAAATTGTAGTAAATGGAATTTTTTGGTGGGTGTGGCCTATGTGGGCGGGCGCCCCAGGGTTGGGATTGGGGCCATGCATAGTTGAGATTGACCCTAATGTCATAACAAAAGTTCAGTATCAATTTGAAGTGAATCCGTGTAGAAATGAAAAAATTATAGTAAATGGAAATTTTTGGTGGGTGTGGCCTATGTGGGCGGGGCGCCCCAGGGTTGGGAATGGGGCCATGCATGGTTGAGATTGACCGTATTGTCATAAGAGAGGTCCAGTATCAATTTGAAGTGAATCGGTGTAGAAATAAAGAAGTAAATGTAAAATAACCTAAAAAAATGAGTGATAATTTCTGACGCGGCCCCACCCCAACCGCTATAACTTTTGACCCAGGGGTCAGATTAAAATTCCAAATAGTGCAGGGTCGCACATATGCTCATAGCTACCATGTGTGTAAGTTTCAAGGTTTTAGTGCTTTTAGTCTAGGAGGAGATAGTGGCCAGGACGGACGGACGGACGGACAGACGGACGGACGGCGGAGATAACCACAATATCCCCACCTTTTTTTCAAAAAGCGTGGGGATAATGACCAATGTAATATTTAACCTACATTTCTTAAAGCACACAAATATTGACTGGAATTTTATAAGTACAAAAAGGGATAGAATCATATTTTTATCATAGAAATAATAGTATGCCCCTTTTTGAATTAAAAAAAAATCTTATTATTTTGTGTGCAACTTCCCCATAACTATTATTTCTAATATAGACTATCTATTTTAGAAATAATAGAGTTATGAAGTAGTTGCACAAAAAATAATAAGATCCTTTTAATTACAAAAAGGCGAATAAATCTACTACTAGTATATTACATGTCAGAGTTATAGCACTTGGTCACGTATTGACACTAAACACATCTTTTTCTCCAAATGTATTATTTCAATTTCTACAGTCAACTTTTTTATTTCTTATTCTAATTTTTCTTAGTTATTTCCCATCGGTTTCCCTGTAAGTTTTGTTAAGGTATCGGCTTGTGATCTCTTGTCGTTCTTCTTTGTGAGCGCTGCAAAAATGGATAAAAAGTGTGATTTGTATAAATGGACTTGTTCTCATATAATGATCTTCAAAGGTTAAAAAATTAATACATATATATCACATAATCTATGTATGCATTGGTACTATGCATTGGTACTTAGTTTTAACATATTTGATGCTAATTATGTTTCAACAAATGCATGACTTTTGTTGCATATTACATAATAACATTATACAGTACTTGCTTTGTCAGATGGTATTGTCAGTATAGTTTTAAGAACTGGAATTCCATCCATGCAAGTTAATTATTAACTCTAAATTAATTGTATGCACTGCAATACCTTCAATTAGAGCTATCTAAGTGTTAAATTTATTAATATTTAATTTTCAAGATTTGTTCCAGACAATTTGAAATCTAAATTTTAAGATATCCAAAACTTACATTCTTTACACTTAATGCCTCTACTTTCATGACTGGTACAATCTGAAATCACATGAAAAAATATAGTGTCACTTAAAAAATCTAAATTAATTTAATCCAGTGATGTTTTCAATGCAATAAAATTGACAACTAATGTTAATATACTATACTTAAGTTAATGTATAATAATCCCAGTGTTAACTTTCAAACACAATGTTTAATGTTAATTTAATGCATGTTTTTTTCTTTTATTTTGTTTTTATATAAGGGTGAATTTCTATTATATTGTATACTATGTTGAATGTGATGCATACAATATAAGTCATATGGTTTGCATTTTCAATGTTCTATACATATGGTTAATGGTTTGCATATAAATGATAATCTATTTATTTACCATATGTTCTTCACTGCTGGCTGTTGTGGCACGCTCACTGCTTTGTAACGCATATGAAGAAGCTGCAAAAATTAAACGCAAAAATTAATTCAAACATATAACTTTGTAAAACACTTACGCACATACACTTATGCTCATTAATAATAATAATTAGTTGATTACCAAGAAATACAATGTCTGTATTTGCACTCATTCCTTGAATAAATGAACTCAACAACAAAATTGAAATAGTCAAGAGATTTAAAGTATCTAACAAAAAGAAATAGAAATACTTCCTTAAATGCACAAACTTCATTAGCCGATCTAAATTAATGATCTTAATGTTTTATTTTAATTGTCCTTATACCAAACCCTGCTATATTTACAACAAACAAAGACTCTGATACAAGTTGCCATTTCATACCATATTTCTGTGAACGAGTTCATGAATATTGTTATTTAGTGCACCTTTGGTGAGCTTACCTACATATTTCCTTGATGAGTTTAATCAATAATCATATGAATTGACAAGTGTCAGATCTTTTTTATAACACTAATTAAATTACGCATTTAAACAATTATTATTAAGTTAAATTTAACGAAAAAAACTGAAAATTGTTTTCAATGCGTGACGTAGCTGTATATATTCTAGCACCATTTCAGCAAAATAATACAGTATCATAAAACATACATTAACCAATGAAAATGCTCATAAGCTTTTTTACAAATTTTAACAATATAAGTAAGTAGGTATTGTGATTATATCACATAGAAAACACATATTAGGTTCGACATGTAGTAATATTGAAACAAACAAATTGCAATTGATTATAGTTTTTCAACAAAATTAATTAAATGAAAGCATAACAAAAAAAGTAATTAACTTACACAGAGCCTTGGAATTTTGGTTCTTCTTCTGGCACTGTTCACCAGTTTTTGCGACCCCAAATTTTCTGAAAGTTTAATAAAAACAATTGTATGATGTATAGCAGTATTTATGAAACACATTACATTTCATGTTTGCCATCATAACTGTCGATTAGTTTAATATAAACGACATACAGGGTAATAGTTATCAATGTAAACGTGTAGTAAATGAAAAGTTCGTTTGGAAATGTGCAGATTGTAATCAGATACGAATAAAACACACATGGGTACGAATCTAACAGGGTACGAGATGAAAACTAAAACAATAGACCTCCTTAAATGGTAAACTTATCCGTGAAACCACAAATATTCATTATTAATACTTAAATAACAATTCACTCGTGCAAATTTTGGAAACAAAGAACGTGCAACCGTACCATAAATCATAACAAATGTTTGAAACTAAAACACATTCCACAATCACATCCGAAATCCGTAAGTACAATTTGCTGAGTGGTTATGCCCCTTGTTTACATAGTGCATTATTCGGCGCTAGTAAAAACGACATCGGTAGCAAATCCAAAAGTAAGCTATTAAATAAAATATTAAAACTATAAGGCAGATACGATAATAACATATAACTTACATTGATATTCTACTCGCCACCTCGTCCCATTTTTTTTCTTCGAATAAACAAAATCTTTTCGGCTCCGATCCCCTTATACTCGCGGATAGAAGGTTCCAGCGGTCCCAAACCAGCGCATTAAAAACAATCTCTGGCTCGGACCAATCTGGACCTGCTGGCGCTTCGTTTCGCTGTCTTCAACTGCCAAACACTCCATTCAATAAGTTATAGCAAACATGTCCGCTACTATTTTTGACACTATTTGGCGCGTTTTCCCTACTAGAGAGTTCGCTTAGTCGTGACGTCATTAAAAAAACACAATCTTATTGAAGTCTATTTCCAAATGCGTTCGTGAATACGAATCCTGAGTCTGTCTTTAGTAAGTCTAAGCCTGAGTCAAAGTCTGAGTTTGAGTCCAAGTTTGAGTTTATTATTGATGAATACGGCTCCAGAATAGCCTGCAAGCAAATCGCAGTCTATTCAGGTTTTATGCTGTTTGCTGCTCATCAGTATATAAGGGTTTGAAATAAAGCCTTTAACACTTGAATTTAGTAAGAAAGGTATTTAGTTAAATTTAACTTTCTATGGGACTAAAAATGCGTCAAAATATGAATCCAAGTGGAAAAGGGTTCGGGAACATATATCAAACAATTGATATACAAACCTACGACATTGTACTCTCCTGAACATAAGTAATAGTTTCACATAAAGATTGCAGTCCGATAAGGCAAATAGTTTCATTATTTATCCAAACTATTTTTTACCTATGATTCAAGATCTTCATGAGCAGAAAATTCCCCCGATTTGTGTGAATGGCTGTAGGATCTCTAAAAAGCAATATCAGATGAGTGCTTTATTTTCAAAACATCAGGAAGAGCATCAACAAATAAAAATTTTTTATTAGTTTATTACATAGTAACATATTTAATAGATAAACATAAGTGAGTAATGAAAGAGGTCGCCGTGGTGTAATGGATATGGTGTCCGCCTTGCGACCGGGAGGTCACGGGTTCGATCCCCGCTGTGGGAGCGTTCTTTCGATCTCCCATATAGACACCAAGTACTGGTTCTAGGCCCAGGAAACAGACTCGAGAGCATTTCAAATAAGTAGGAATTACTTTCTATGCAATCGAGCTAAAATAAATAGGTTTAAACTAAACTAAAGAGGTATAGAAAAAACTTAATTTAGTTCATACTCCCACAACAGCCCAGCCTAGAAAATCTTAGCTGGTCAGTTAAATATATGTGCAAATCCAATTAAAATCTTCATAACTATCTCCTGTTATAATGGAAGAGGAAAAAGGTAAAAACCACCTTGAAAATAAATAACAATTGAAAGCATGCAAACTTGTTATATGGAAAACAAATACATGTACTAACAATTATTTATTTCAGATTATTTGAATATTAGCTCCAAAAATTAGTTCGGGTAAGAGCATTTATATAAGGTTCAATTTTAAGCCTAATTCCAAAATATGAATAATATGTTTAAAGTCTTATGCAAACATGTGATTGATCTGTTTTAGGCCTTAATTCAAAATGTTATTGGTCTTTTTTAGACCTAATGCCAAAATGTGATTGATCTATTTTAGGCATTAGTTCAAAATGTGATTGATCTATTCAAGACCTAATGCCAAAATGTGATTGATCTATTTTAGGCATTAGTTCAAAATGTGATTGATCTATTTAAAACCTAATGCCAAAATAGGATTGATCTATTTAAGGCCTTATGCCAAAATATGACTGATCTATTTAAGGCCTTATGCCAAAATATGATTGATCTATTTTAGGCCTTATGCCAAAATATGATTGACATATTTTAGGCCTTATGCCAAAATAAGATTGATCAATTTTAGGCCTTATTACTAAATGAGATTGATCTATTTTAGGCCTTATGCCAAAATATGATTTATCTATTTTAGGCCTTATGCCAAAAGTTAATTGATCTTACTGAGTAGTAATCATCTCATCTCGACTTCTTCGGATCAACAACAAAGGCCCAGGATATCTAGAAATAAGGAAAAACAAAATTTCATTACCTTCAAATCTAAGTGCATATGTATTTATATGTTGTGTACTTATGCATCATCGGAATAATAAATATAGAATACATTTCTCTACAGAAAATGTCATACCCAGCATAAGAACAGGGTCTGGAGTAGATGGAAACTATTAAATATCTGTATATATGCCCTTGTAAACATAAAAGTAAGCTTCCCCTCAGAAAAAGTGAGGTTGTTTAGATTGATAATATAATTATTATGTATGATTTCTGCCATATTGCTTGGTTATGTTTGCATAATTGAAAGAAGCCAACAAGACAACACGCCCAAACAACAAACATTCTGCCAGAACAACAAAAATACCCTCATGAACGACAGAAAGGGAGACAAATGTCATAATTATTGTAGCCAACCCTTTTTGTTGTTTTGGTGATATAATTGTAATTCTAAATTTCCATCCCACTCACAGGCCACCACAATATGGAAGAAATTAGCCACTACAATAATGTCTGCTCTTAAAGATAAAAAGTAAAATATTTAGTTCAATACAATACCCACATACCACCTTATACACTCTATCAAATACAACAATAAAACAACAGCTAAAGCTTGATCACTAAAGTGAATGATACAACCCACTATTTTGCTGTTTTGTCAGTAATGGTCTAGGGCAAATAACTCAGGATTTTGTGAATAAATGGTGATGAGAAATTCTTTCACACCAATACTTCATGACATATCTGAAGTTCATTTGCAGGGGTATAACAATGATCAACCATTAATAATAAACCCAATAATATTATGTGGGGTGTGGTCATTTATTAGATGATCTATCAAAAATAAAAACAAGAGGGCCAAGATGGCCCTAGTTCGCTCACCTGAGTCAGTTCATTCAATCTTAACCAAACGTCAAACTTGACCTAGATATTGTCCAGACAAACATCCTGGTCAAGTTTCATCATTATTGAACCAAAACTCTGGCAGATGGAGTGATTTTGTTTTTGTAAGATTTGACCCGGTGACCTATATTTTGAGTTGACCCCCCTTACCAAACATCAAACTTTGCTTACAAAATTAATATTATGACCAAGATTCATAAACTCTGAAACAAAATTGTGACCTCTAGAGTGTTCACAAGGATTTTTTATAATATAATGAAAATTTGGACAATCTAAAGGCAATAATTATGGCATTAACTATGTGATATATATAAAACCAATCTTTTCACCAAGTTTCATGATGATTGGGCAAAAAATGTGACTTCTAGAGTGTTCACAAGCTTTTTTTACAATATAAATATGAGAAAACTGCCCCCCCTCCACCAGCAGCCATGTTATTCAACTGACCGGAACCATTATTGAACTCAACTCTCATTTCAAGGAAGCAAATGTTCTGACCAAATTTCATAAAAATTGGGCCAAAAATGTGAATTTATGAGTGTTCACATGTTTTCACTATATACATATAGAGAAAAATGCCCCACCCACTGGCGGCCATGTTTTGACCAACATTCATGATGATTGGGCAAAAATTGTGACTTTTAGAGTGTTTACAAGGTTTCTCTATAGCCAAATAAGGAAAACTGCCCCCCCCCCCCCCGGCAGCCATATTATTCAACTGACCGGAACCATTTTCGAACTCAACTCTCATATAAAGGAAAGAAATGTTCTGACCAAATTTCATAAACACTATATACATATAGAGAAAATGCCCGGCCCACTGGCGGCCATGTTTTTTCACCGAACTGGACCATTTTCATGATGATTGGGCAAAAATTGTGACTTCTAGAGTGTTTACAAAGTTTCTCTATGGCAAAATAAGGAAAACTGCCCCCCCCTCCCCCCTGGCAGCCATGTTATTCAACTGACCGGAACCATTTTCGAACTCAACTCTCATATCAAGGGTACAAATGTTCTGGCCAAATTTCATGAAAATTGGGCTAAAAATGTGAATTATAGAGTGTTCACATGTTTTCACTATATACATATAGAGAAAAATGCCCCGCCCACTGGCAGCCATGTTTTTTCACCGATCTGGACCATTTTCGAACTCGTCCGAGATATCAATAAAACCAATGTTTTGACCAACTTTCATGATGATTGGGCAAAAAATGTGACTTAAAGTGTTTACAAGGTTTCTCTATAGCCATATAAGGAAAACTGCCCCGCCCACTGGCAGCCATCTTTTTCAATGGACCAGAACCACTTTTGAACTCAACCAACATATCATTGAGACAAAAATTTTGACAAAGTTACTTGAAGATTGGGCATGAAATTTGACTTCTACAGTGTTTACAAGTTTTTTCTTTTTATTGACCTAGTGACCTAGTTTTTGACCCGGCACGACCCAGTTTCAAACTCAACCGACATTTCATTGGGACAAAGCTTCTGACCAAGTTTCGTGAAGATCGGACAATAAATGTGACCTCTAGAGTGTTTATGAACAAATGTGGACGTACAACGGACGGACAAAGACTGGTCACAAAAGCTCAGATGAGCTAAAAAGGAAAAAAAAAAAAATTTGGGGGGGGGGGGGAGGGGGGCAGGGATTCTGGGTTGTGGCATGGTGCATTGTTTGGGTGGAATCCATTGTGGTATTCAGGTAAGTGTTGTTTTGTCAAAGTATTAATAAAATCTGATCATTAATAGAGATGTAATGGCAATTTAACTAAAATTTACTCTTGACCTTCAAAGTCAAGGTCATTCAAGGGTCAAAGTCAAATTGAACTTGGAAGGTACAGTACCCTCATGATGGTAAGAATATATTTGAAGTTTGAAAGCAGTCAAGTGGATCTTAACACAAAATTAAAGAAAATATTCAGTTGATAAGACAAAAAAAGGGCCATAATTCTTACAAAATGCTTGATACAGTTGTCTGCTCTTGTTTATAGATTAAGGTCATGTTGGTAAAGAAGTATGCAAAATATGAAAGCAATATGTCAAGGGACATTGAAAATATTTGGGGTGGTACGCAAACTTGAACATTTGCACACTAACGGGAACGCCGACGCCGGGGTGAGTAGGATAGCTCCACTATATATATTTCATATATAATAGTCGAGCTAAAAATGATTGACCATCTATAATCAAACAGACTCTTTATTCATATTCTATAGACAAATTCATCCTATTAGCGCACAAGTTCACACATATATTTTCAGTATGACTCCGCATACTTCTTTGAAAAGATTGATATGCACTTACTTTTTGAGTTGCTCAGCTATATTAAGATTCATGTATCGCTTCACTGTAAGCTCTACCAATGACTCTGCAATAAAAGACTGTGAATTTAAAAAAAATGAAATCAGTCATTGACTGAAATAACTAAATGGAAAACGAAAGCTACTGACATTTGATTGGTCATTGTTGGCTCAGGTACTACATAAATGTACCTTCAGTACTCTTAAGCATACTTAAATGTACCCCAAGTATGGAAAATATATTGAAACCTACCTCGGAATTCTAAAGCTAAATTGGTTGTTGGCGGCTAATTTGTTCAAATTAATCTGTTAATATTTATGTAAATATTCTGTAAAATGGCCTCTTTATTATCAAAACTCCTGCTCAAAAAAGCATGTTGAGGCAAGTTTTGTCCAAAGAGAATTCTATTTCATAATACGTAGCATGTTTGAAGAGCTAGGATATTGAGCGGGAATACAACTTGGGTACAGTCTAAACTGGACAGGTACATGTTAGTATATTTTCTATACCTGGGGTACTTTTAAGTATACTTAAGAGTACAAGAGGTACATTTAAGTAGTACCGAAGCGGACAATGACCAATCGAGTTTATTATATTTTTAATTTATTTTTAATAAATACATCAACCCATGCTTGTAATTAACATTCATTCAGATTTCTTTTTCACAAAAACTGTTTAAGTGTCAACACATTCATTTTAAACAAGCAGCTGCATTTAAAGATTTAATAAAGAACATAACACAACTCCACAACACCATCATTTTAAAACATTAATTAATTCTGTATATCAAAGGGAATGTATAAAATAGTTCAAAAGACTTCGACTTAAATACACTTTCTGTGCTTAAGTTTTATTAAATATTTTTTAAGTTTTAATACAAAAGCTTGTTCACAGTTCATAGCAAATGTGTAAATTATTTTATAATTTTGTAAAGAAAATCCTACTAGCAAACTGCGGCATCTTTGCATGAGCAAGTGGCATGATGTCATCAAACGTGGCATCTAAAATCTGAAATCACAAAACAAAAACAATAACTGCTGAAACATGCACAAATATGCCATATGTAGCCAGGTAAGCTCCAGATCAGCCAGCGCAATTGCACAGTCTGTTCAGGAGCTAACCCATCCGCTATAACGTCATGCTTTATGGTCTCATCATTGAACAGGGTACATGTAGCTGTCCACCACAATGTGCAGATGTGCAGGCTGGTTTTAAGCTACGCTGGTTGCATATGGCTCAAAACCCATTTTAGCATAACGCGGCTCATAAAATCATTTAATGTAGTACATGTATTGAAATTTTGATGATTTTTTTTTTCTTAACCAGCTTTAGGTGAATGAGCATTTAAAAATGTAGTGTGCAAATTGACTTGTTTAATACAAACCAACTTGTGGTGATCATTTAACATAGATTCAGAAACAAAAACATAACGTTGAGTTATATTTTTATCTGCATTTCTTACTATCAAAACAGCCAGTAAAAAAGAGTTGTGTTTGTCAGAAACACAATGCCCCCTATTGCGCTGCTTTGAAATAAAATTTCAATACACTTCAACACCATTATTTCGAACACCGATAATCCGAAGTCACCGTTATTTCGAAGTATTTTTGGGGTTCCGATTTTGGTTCTTCTTTGTTTAATGTAAAATTTCATTGTTAATCCGAACTTCGTTAAACCGAAGAGATCGTTAATTTGAAGTGATTCAGTCGGTCCCAACACTATAATTCGCACCTTATTATCAATCTTTAATCCAAAGTCAAAACTGCAAAATACTGACCGTAATTTCACACCTTTGTCGTGGCTCGTCAAAAGCCGATAATTACACCTTTGTCGTCTGCGCGAACGCCGGTGTTCAGAGAGACATCGCGTATTAGTTAAAAAAATGTTAATTCATTTCCGAAAATGTATTAATATGTATGTATGTCTGATAATTTGTGCTATTCATTATATTTTATATGTTCTGTAATAAGACAAAAATAAAAACAAGAAAAATAATCGCTTTATTCCTCTGTTTGTTACAAGTGGATATCTATTGCTATCTGACTAGTTTACCCTTTTCAGTAAGCGTGTAACTGAACCATGCGAATTCCAAAACGTTTCATTTTTTACAGAATCAAAGAAGTCTTCTGTCAAATGTTTATTTCGAATTATCCTTAATCCGAAGTTTTTTACGGTCCCAACGACTTCGAAATAACGGTGTTGAAGTGTATATCATTTGGCAGGTTTAAAAATTATCTCCCTTTTAAAGTTATTAACATCCCTTGGATTGTATTTTTTTACTTTTGACCTTGAAGGATAACCTTGACCTTTAACCACTCAAAATGTGCAGCTTCACGAGATACACATGCATGCCAAATATCCAGTTGCTATCTTCAATATTGCAAAAGCTATATCCAATGTTAAAGTTTTCGGACGGACGGACAGACAGACAGACAGACGGACAGACTGACAGTTCAACTGCTTTATGCCACCCTACCGGGGGCATAAAAAGTGAGTCTGATAACTGACTGCTGCAATATTTCTGAAATACTGATAGCAATAGGATAATCCAAATAAACAAACTACAAATGTAACAAGGCTACATACCACATGTTTCACATCTGGGTAGTTCATGGCAGCCCATGTTGCAGGGTAGCCTCCTATAGACCATGCGTACAGTATGATGTTGTCTGGTGTGAAGCCCAGTTTCTGTATAGCGTATTGCATCACAGCATCTATGGCATGCTGCTCTTGATCTGGGAATGGTATACCCTGGCAACCAGACAAAACACAAAATAGTTCTTAACCCTTTGCATGTTGGGAAATTTGTCGTCTGCTAAAATGTCTTCTGCTGAATTTCTAAAATTAGCATTTTCTTCGATTATTTTTCAAAGAATACTCTCAGAATAGCAACCAGTTTGGATCCAGATCAGACGCCACGTTCTGTGGCTTCTCATCTGGATCCAAACTGTTTGCAAAGGCCTTCAAAATTCGGTTCCCGCACTAAAAGAGTTAAAACATGAAATTGTTTCCCAAATCTTCTTTATTCCCATCTTAAGTTTTTGGCATAAAGTATAAAAACAACTTAAAATGGGGAAAATATTGTACTAAGGTTAACTTGAAGTTTTGGAAAAATTGCAATACTTAAAAGAAATCCTGAGTGACCTTTTCTTTCTGGTAAGTGACCAATATTAAACCTTAGTTCTAGAAAATATTTCCCCCCTTTCAAGTTATTGATAGTTTTATCAACATTCCTTCTCAGCTGTGTTAGTACTTTTATCCCCAAACATTTACAGGAAACTTCCTTTAAAAAAAAAATTCTATAAAAGCGGAAAGTGTCGCCCCTAATTAGCCTGTGCAGAAAGCACAGACTCATCTGGGACAACAATTCATGAAAATGCATTAAACCCGTTTTCCCAGAGTAGGAAACATATTATTTCTGATGCCCAACCCCCAAGCTCCCCTCTCACCGTGCTCCCTGCGAATCCAGGGTGGTTCCATCCCAGCACAGAATATCCCAGTTTGAGTGGGGTCTCCATGGCACCTATCTCGTAGAAACCTGCATTACCCTCGGAACATACTACCTGAAGTAGAAACCAGCATTACCCTGGAAATATATCACCTAAAATTTGAAAAGAAAACCTTTATATGTTGAAAAGCATTTTAGATTATTTGGGAATGGTAATACAATTTTAAAGGTTTAATTTCTAATCCTTAGATACCGATGAGCAGCAAACAACATTAAACCTGAACAGACTGCAAGTAACTCGCAGGCTGTTCTGGTTTTATGCTGTTTGCACACAGCCATTTCCATTTAAATTCTAAGTGAGAGACGGTTAAAAAGTAAGTTTCTGATTGCTGAATACAGCTCCATAGCTACCCAGGTACCCAGGAAAGGTGGTGAACCACCCTTTACCCTTTTTTTACCAAGGATAGGTGGTAAACCACCCTAAACCCTTCTTTAACCGAGGATAGGTGGTGAACCACCATATTTATGTCTTTTATCAAGGATAGGTTTTCAACCACCCTGCCTACCTCCAGTTTGCAAGATGGCATTTAGTTCTTATCTTTAAGTCTTAAATCTAGTAAGAAAGGTCTTCCATTTTATACGATTTTCTAAGGACAAGAAATGCATTTAAGTCATATCTGAGTATAAAAGGGTTGAGCTTCCTTTCAAACCCTAATATATAGGGGTGCAGAAAACAGAAAAAAACCTGAACACCATACGAGTTACTCACAGACTCTCCTGGTTGTATGCTGGTTGCATATATCCTTTTTCACTTTGCTAAAGCGTTACGCCAGTTCAAAACTCACCAGGAACTGCCCATAGGCTTCCCCATGGCGCCCTCGCCGGTCCACAAACATGGTGTCTATCTCGTTGCCATCTGCTGTCCCCACCTTGGCACGGTCACCATTCATCTAAACACATCCACAGGCATATGAGCATCCCTCTGATAAAATGGACTTTAATGATCAGGCATTAAGTGTTATCCCAGATTAGCATGTGCAGTGTGCACAGGCTAATCAAATGCACAGGCTAATGTGGGATGTCACTTTCTGCCTTATATGGATTTTTGCTAAGAAGGGACTAACTTTAAACAGAAACATCATTACAAGTATACAGTGTTAAAACATAAACACATCATAAAACTGTATAGGTTTCTATAGAAACCTTCAGTTTTTATTGAAATACAAACATATAACACAGTATAGCTTTTATCATTTTAGTTACCTCTTCAACCAGTTTTGCTCTTCCTTGAATTAAAGGGGTCTCTGAAACAAAAAATATATATGTGCATACATGCACTGTCTAGAAGTACAAATTCTTTAAGAACATAAGACATGGGACTTAGATTACTAAATTTAGGAGGAACAAAATTAATAGCCCGATAAACCAAGAACTTTGAAGTGGCATTTAAAAAATAATATTGTATCTCCACATGGGTAACTTAATGTTGTTCTTCAGAGTGTGATAAGGTCAACACAGAGCAAGTAATTTGTTAGTTTGTTGACCAGTACTTAGTGCACTTAAAGCCAGTAAATAATGACAACTGCATTACTTGTAACAGAGGTAGGATGGAGGTATGGCTCTATAAATCAAAGCCAAATTATGTCGCTGGGCATGGGATTATACTACAGGATTTATAGTCCAGTTCAATACGAACTGAGATAGCGCCCGGTTACCCACAAAGCAACAATGTAAAGTAACCTCTATTGTTATATTTACATTTGCATTTCACAATTTGACAGGAGCATATTCTTAATGATATAAGTGCACAGAACTCTATATCTAACACCAACTCAGTGTTTTTTTGCCCACGTGGGAAAAGTACAGTTATCAGCCCAATAGGAAATAGCACGAAAAAAACCTTAATTGGGACATATGTATTTGATTTGTTGCTAACAAATACTTTAAAATTTGTAATGAAGAGTTTTCAAGTTGTCAATAATATATTTACTTTGGTGTAATCCATAGAGCTGCATAGCGAAATTAACTGAATGTTGAATTTTATTTTTTTTAAATAAATAAGTATATATATTTTTTTTTTTTGGAAACCTTCAACTGGGATTTTGTTCAAACAACCATTGGATTTTTTTTAAAGTTTTTTTCACATTGTGAAAGTGAGGTTTTTCCATACTTTATAAAGAAGGAAAAGAATCCTTGCAATGTGACCAGACCAATCTTAGGTCTCCATTTACTGAGGGTATAAATGAAACACAATTAAGTATACAGATTTATTTCAACGTATGTTACAACAAAATTCATGTGATTCTTAAATATTAAAATGTATCATCAACCAATATTCATTTGATAATCATGGCCAATTTAAAACCGAAGAATAATTCAAATATACTTAAACAAGATAAATTCAGCTTGCACATTGTTCTATAAAAGCATGTATATTGTGGCGTCCGTCAGGATGTTTTTTTTTAGCTTTTAGGGTATTATGTTCTTATAACAAGATGTGTAGCAGTTTAAATAATATATTTTTTTTAGTAGGTTTAATATGTTATTGCAAAATTAGACAAGTTTGGTGGACACTTTCTCGGAAATACGTTACAAGTTATTTTTAGTTACCCAAGATGTTTTTACTCACTTTACTGCCCAGACAAGTGGAGCTACCAAGATGGAAGTTGTGCTGTCAAATTCAAATTCTAGCGCCCTTATATACTTTCTGGAAAGTGCCCACGTGACCTTAACTGACCAATGACCATATGACAGCCTGCCAGCATAATAACAATAAACCAATAGGATTCTGACAGCTCGGGAATCATCCAATCAGAATCCGTCAGCCTGAGCTGTCAGAATCCACAATGATGCTGGCAAATTCTGTGTCATAGCGGCCATGACAGGTCAGATTTATGCATAACATTTACATAATAATGCATAAATATGGCTTGTCAATAAACAACAGGATCGAAATGGAAACAATACACATAATACTAATAGTTCTGTTTGTGCAGTTAATAATTCGTGGTATTACGGAATAAGTCATGGAAATGAAATGGATTATTGTGTTAAAAGGATGTAAACAATGGACATTGCAAGCCTTACACGAATAACAAGGTAAGTGCAATTATCATCATCATCATCATAATCATTAGTAGTATAACAGTAAACAATAAAGCATTTAAGCATATAATGGGTGTGGGGGTGGGTCATTACAATCGCCCCACCTTTCTAAAATTAAAATTCTCCTGAATTTTGATAGCTCAAAAGCAAACGTCATGTGGTAGTTATCACATAAAATATACTGCAATTCAAACTTATTATAAGACTAACATTAATTAACAAACGAACATGAACATTAGAAACAGTTGGTAAGTAGTCGTTATCCAGTGCATATAACTTCCACCAAATACCATTACGCCGTACTTATTCACTCGGGGTAATAAGTCACACTAAGATATTTTCAATCTTACAAAGGTTCTTGTTTTGCATTCAATGGTTGTACACTACACAATCATTATGAAATAATTACCCACACAGTAACGTAATAGCGGTACATTCATATCGCAAATCCCTAGAAGGTTGGTGTGCACAGACAATCAAACTATTGATTTTAACTTGAACAGCACAACAATATCAGATAACAATACTGAACATAATAAATTTAAATTCGTTATAATTCGTGAATACGTTTACCAATTATCGATAATACAGTAACTATTATCAAATTTTAAACTTAACGCGTAATCACACAATTTAAGTTACCCCTCTGTTTCAGGTGTAATTTAGAATAATGACATAATGAACTTAATAAAAAAACACTTAGTTTAGTCAATAAACAATAAAATGCAACATATTTGTGAATCAAAACGACAATACAATACATCAGTCAATAAACAATCAAATGCAACACATGTGTGAATCAAAACGACAATAATAATAATAAATTATCAGTCAATGTCCAGACTGAATGACGCCGTAAAATAGTTTGCATGTTAGTTAGGTGTAGCCTTCAACACCGGAAATTGAGTCACGAAATCAATGTATGGAAAACGATTGTTCGCAAATAACAACCACATGTTTGAGGGTTAGTTTGTCATCCAAGTGAACCTCGCCGTTCGTGGTAAAGTATACCTTTATTGTCAAGCTGTCTATTTAACTATCATTTATCGAGTTTCTTTGCTGATGCTTCACACATTTATTAGTTTTAAATTAAAGGAATTGTTAATAATGTTTGGATCAAGATAAACTTGGCAATCGTTCACACGATCAGCAATTATTTGTCTTGATAACTTAGTTACACATATATTGTTACAGATTTGAGACATCAAAGTCTGAAGAGTAAAATCAAGACCAATTTCATCAGTCGAATATAGTACAATATACGACGAAGACATCAGGGGAGACAATCATGGATCGACATCAGGGGAGCACATAATGGATTAAGTACAATATACGAAGAAGAAGACATCAGGGGAGCACGTAATGGATCGACATCAGGGCAGCACGTCATGGATCGACATCAGGGGAGACAATCATGGATCGACATCAGGGGAGCACATCATGGATCGACATCAGGGGAGCACGTCATGGATAAAGAACAATACACGAAGAAGAAGACATCAGTTATTTCTTTTTCAAACGTAATGGAATTTTCTTGCACGCTGCTATTAATTTATCATTTGCAGTGTCACGCATCATGGATGCAGATTCGATCATGCGCAACCATTTCATGTCCTCTTTCCCTAGGGCAATTTCCCTCAGTCTCACATAAATTAAATAGCATGACACGAATGTACATTTGTATCGACTGGTGCCCTCGGGCTCAAACTTCCAGGCAAAACCAGAAAATTGAAGGCATTCAGTAGTTCCACACGTTCAAACTTGAAATTACATCCCCTAGCCTGCAAGATTGACATTGCCTGAAACTCTGTGAGCATTAATCGCAGATCTGCTGACATTCCCTTCCAGCCACGGGGAGGCCATTTGAATTTCGGTTCCAGGAAGGTAACTGTCTCATCCTGGTCCCACTCTCGCCGGGCTGGAGGAAACAAAGGCATCGCGCCCATGGCTAGCAGTTTCTTGGCTCTCATTTGGTTTGATGGTGTTGGGGGAAGACTTGGCACCAGAAATTCTGAGTTCTCACTTGAAATAATCTCAGTTGGTCTTGAATGATGAATGATGGCCTTTATTGGGGTCTTAATCGACCTTGAAACCTCAACGCAGGCTGCAGGTTGTGATGTAATACTCGAAATGGGTGGCACCAAAGACACGGACGAAGACGAAGTTGCAACAGGCACGACGGAGTGGCCGGCGAGATAATCGTCTGCAAAGGCGGTCTCCAAATAGTCGGCCTGAATTAGAAGCTGTTCGGGGTAGCCCATACTGTCTTCAAACGTAGAAGTAGCTGTGATCTCAACTTCATCAAAAAGTGGAGTTGAGCCACCTGACAAATCATCCGATACCAAGACGAAAGATGGGACATGGTTGAATTTGATTGAAGTAATGTGCTCAACCCCAACTCCGATTCCTCGAGCGACTTTCTCCTTGGTGTCTCCATCCGCATCCACAGGACTGGTAAACTCGTCAAAGGGACTGTTTGAGAGTGGCAGCTGAGCTAGCCTTTTGGCCAAACGTCTCAGGATTAGAGGATGGTTAAATATGTCATCAGACAATTTTAAAGAAAATGACTGATTGTCAAATTGTCCTTCAACAGTAGAAGATCCATGTTTAATGGAAATATAAGAGACCGACAGGGTGCTGAAAGTGTTCTTTGACCCTGAAGAAATAGTTTGCCAAAAGCTGTGGTCTGTTGAACGTGATTGTCCATAAACCCTAACGAAATCATCCTGGAAAATTGCTAGGCAAGCCATCTCCCTGACATGGAAGGCCGTCTCCGGAACCTTCGTATCTGGGTGAACCGTAAGGATGTGGCGTTTCATATCAGCTGCGCGTTTAATGGTTACATGGCAAAATGGACACTCCACTCCCAAGCGCTGATGTACAGTCTCGACATGTCTCTCAAATTGACGTTGAGTTGCCAATGTGGCATGGCACAACCAACAATTTTGGTGTTTCATTCTGTAAATTTACAAAAAGGTATAACAGTTTATAAGTTTGAAATTTGCTACTTTATATGTTCTCGCTTACTTATTTTCATCTTCATAAAAAAAGTTATATGAGTCATTTATACATAACACTCCATTAACTCAAATATATGTGTTTTACACTTTAAGAATTTTACAAATGTCTGAATGTTTAAACAGCAAGCCAATAATGTTCTGTTCAAATTGCATGTTATTGTACACATAGATATAGTTCACCAAATCAAAATGTTATATGCAAAAAGCAAGTTTATTTGTTTCAGGTATCAACGAAAAGTGTCCACCACCCTAATAAAAAGGCAACACAAGTACTCAAAGGTATCACACATTACTCTAAAATCGACTAATTACTTTTAATAGCACTATTTTGAAACGTCTGCTCCAAATATATAAAACATCATATTTATTTAAATATGAAAGAATAACCGATAACGAATATGGATGCGCAGGCCAATTCAATTATCAAAACATGTGATATATAGCCCATATCACATACTATGGTGCCTTTAACACGGTCACCACAACTTCATGAGCAACTTAGCTGATTCTCCCCAGCTTTTGCAGCAGCTCATAAACTATATATTTGGATCAAACCGACACACAATAGAGTGATATAAAAATTAAGTCATATTTACTTAATTCATTTATTTATTCGAAATCTGCACTTGACTAATTGAAGAATTGAGCAAACCAAGATGGAATATGGTTTCCTTTGTAGGGAATTAATCTGTCTATGTGATACACTTTTGGCTTTAACTTTAGTCCATTCTTTACTAAATAGGTTATGTCGTCTAATTTCCTTGTTATTACATATGGACCTTTCCATTTGCAGGTCAATTTCGAACAGACTCCAATACGTCGAATCGGGTTATACAACCAAACAGCTTGGCCGACCGAAAAAGACCTCTTTTTCGCCTTGATGTCATAATGACGCTTCTGATATGCTGTGTTCTTACGAAGAGACTTCCTCGCAATTGTATGACAGCTCACCAGGACCGTCTGTAACTGGCTACAATATGACTCTGGATCACGTGCCTCAATTGAAGAATTTGGTGACCCGATAAATGCCTCTACTGGTAGGGTTACATCACGCCCAAACACCATTTTGTTGGGAGTTACACCAGTACTGCTGTGCACGGAAGCACGATAAGCCATGGTTAGCTGTGGAAGGTACTCATCCCATCTCTGTTGGTCATCTTCACAATAAATGGCCAACATGGATTGAAGAGTTCTGTTGAATCGTTCTGGACAACCATTACTTTGGGGTCGAAGCGAACTTGTTGTTACTTTGTCGATGTGAAGAAAATCACAAATATCTTTAAAAAGCTGTGAAGTGAAATTTGTCCCTTTATCACTTAAAATTTGTTGAGGACAACCAAACCGACAAATGAAATTATTTACTAAAACATCAGCAATAGTTTTTGCTTCTTGGTTAGGCAGGGGATAAGCCTCAGTCCATTTTGTAAAATTGTCCACTACTACTAAAATATATTTGTTGCCTTTCAGTGTTGTACTTAAAGGACCTAACACGTCAATGGAAATTCTCTCCATTGGTTCACCATTGATATAATTTCTCATTGGGGCTTTAGGAGCTGTATTAGACTTACGACATGCACATTTATCGCATTTAGTGATATACTTATAAACATCCTCTTTCATACCTGGCCAATAGAACGATTGTTTAAGCCTATGTAAGGACTTTTCTAAACCCAAGTGTCCAGCAGACGGAATGTCATGCGAATACTTAATAATTTCATCTCGTTTCGTTAACGGTACAATAAGTAAATTTTGTTCGAAGCCAGTTTCCGTGTCTATGAAAATACAATACAATATTTCGTTAATTACTTTAAGTCTATCCCACATGCGCCAAAGTGTTTTAAGAAAAGAAGTACCATCTGATATTTGATCCCATGAAGGCCTATCTAATTGGTTTGTCTTAGCATTAAGAATAGGACTAATATTTGGGTCATTTAATTGGGCAACTAAAAGGTCATCAGGGGTCCAGCCATTTATAACTATTTGTGCGTCTTGTTGTATTGCTCGTATAGTTACACTGTTATTTTGGTTTATGATTAAATTATTATCACAATCACTGTCAGTATCTTCATTATTTAAATTCTCTTGTCTTTCACAAACTTTACATGGTCGTCTACTTAAAGCGTCAGCATTTGTATGTTTGAGCCCAGGCCGATGAACAACATCAAGGTCATATGTTTCTAGTTCCTGTAACCATCTTGCCATTTGACCTGACGGGGTTTTCAGCTTTTTGATCCAACTTACAGCTGCGTTATCAGTTCTAAGCAATGTTTTCTGACCATATATGTAGGGGTGAAAAGTTCTTGAAGCCATTACGGCGGCCAAAAGTTCTTTTCTTGTTGCACAATAATTTTTCTCGCATTTACTAAGACCTTTGCTCATGTAAGCAATTACACGTTCATGACCGTTTTGCACCTGGGATAATACACCCCCAACTGCTAAGTCACTAGCATCACAATCTATTATGTATGATAATCCCGTTATTGGATAAGCTAATATGGGTGCTGACGTTAGCGCCTGTTTTAATGTTTCAAATGCACTATTTGCGTCCTCATTCCAACAAAATTTAATACCTTTTTCACATAACTTGTGGAGAGGTCGAGCTATTTTAGCAAAACCTTCCACAAAACGTCGATAATATGAGGCAAGACCAAGAAAACTTCGCATTTCTTTGACTGACGTTGGCACTGGCCAACTATGGACAGCTTTTATCTTTTCCGGGTCAGTGGAAACTCCTTCCTCAGACACTATGTGGCCTAAGAAAGTTATTTTCTTTTGAAAGAAAGCACATTTGGAAGGCTTTAACTTTAGATTGGCATCAACGAGTCTGTCAAAAATACGGGACAAACGCTCCAGGCCTTCAGAGATGGTGTTTGCTGGCGAGGTTATATCATCCATGTAGAGGACTAGTTCTACCCACTGCAAACCGCGTAGAACATCCTCCATGCAACGTTGAAAGGTTGATGGAGAATTCGCGAGGCCGAACGGCATACATACCCACTGGTACAATCCCAGTGATGTGGCAAAGGCCGTCTTTTCACGGTCCTCTGGTGCCATTTCAATCTGCCAGAAACCGGAACACAAGTCCATTTGGCTGAACCAGGTCGCACCGGCTAATGAATCCAAACAGGCATCTGTTCTAGGAAGAGGGTACGCGTCCTTAACGGTAACATCATTAAGTTGCCTGTAGTCACAGCAAAACCTAACGGTAGAGTCCTTCTTTGTTACAATGACAACAGGAGAGGCCCAAGGACTTTTGGAGGCTTCAATGACATCCTGTTCGAGCATTTTCTTGACTTCATTTCGCTCAGCTTCCTGTTTTGCCAATGGTAATCGACGCAACGGTTGTTTAATTGGTAGCGCTTGACCAGTATTAATACGATGTTGTACCCGGTTACATTTTCCCAAGTCACTAGAATGTTTTGCAAAAACAGAACTGTATTTTAATAATAATAATGCTAACTGATGACACTCTTCTTTAGCTAGAAATTTCGAGCTTCTATCATAAAGATCTTTTAAATGCTCAGGCAAATCAGTTCTACTGGGGTTTACAATTTTATTTTCACTAGTTGGTGTCACTGATCGTACTTGAACTTTATTAAAAATTTCTTGATCAATGTATGGTTCACAAGTGCCAACTGATTGGTTTTCGTGTAAAGTTACAGAGCTGTCGGAACAGTTTACATAATTAATTTTAAGGTCACTATCGTTTGTAGTTAACACACCAGGCAACATAAGACAGTGAGGATTTGCAGAGCCGATAGGTTCCGCCACTGAGTACTTTGTCAGTTTATCTTTATTAGAAATGCCGACGGATACAAAAGCTGCGGAATTGGCAGGAATTACAATTGTCCTGCGCACAATAACGCGACATGAAAAAGATTTTTCAGAGCCCACAAAGCACGGGATCTCATTACAATGGGTAACAAGTTTACCGCTTTTGTAATCAATAATTTCAACATATTTCAAGAGAAAATCCTGGCCTATTATGCCATCTTGCGAAATGTCACAAACTAAGACCTCGATGTTGAAATTACAACCATTTAATGTAACTTCTAAAGCAGTTTGGCCATGACAGTTAATTTGATTTGAACCGGCATCGAATACAGGGGTTGCAAATGGAGTTAATAAGTATTTTGAAAGCTTAGGCATATTTTGATAAACGGTACTTGATAAAATGGAGCATGTTGCACCGGAATCAATTAAAAATTCTACTTCTTGAACATCAAGTTTGCCTGACACGTAAAAACCATTGTCCCAAACTTTATCAGAAAAACTACCGGTGCGAATTACATTTCCAGCAGGCCGATTTTGATTGGATTCAGTCGACACATGACCTACTGGGTCGACCGTGAGCCGTTTCCCTGAGACAAATGTGCAGGAACGTTTCGAGAAACTTCGCCAAACGATTGACGTTCACGCTGAGGACAGTCCCGGAAGAGATGCGCTTCCGAGCGGCACTTGAAGCACTTGCGCGACTCGCTCTTTGTTTTGGGTGACTGTTGCGTTGATCTTGCCAGAGACACGCTTTCAAGACGCTCCAGGCGGGAGTCCAGACCCTTAATGAGACCTGACAACTTCCGGTCTATGCCGTTGGTGTCTACGGCTCGAACACGGCTGGATCTTTGTTGATCATACCCGAGGATCGACTCATACTTATCGATCACTGCAGCGGCCTCGTGAATACTGGAACAGTTGTTGTCGATACAGCGACACTTCATTTCGGGTGAAATTATTTTATACAGTTGATTTAAAGCAACAATGTCCTGTGATTGTGTGTTCAATTGACTGTACGCTTTCTTTGTGAGTTGTCTTATGTCGTCACAAAGAGAGATGATGCTTTCTCCGGGCCGGCGCTGTCTATTCTCCAACATCCCAAGGTACTTCGATTCATGAACACTGCTGCCGAATCGTTGTTTCATACGTTTTACCAACGTACAATAATCGCGGCGCTCGTACTCGTCCAGGCTCATATAAAACTGCCTCGCCTTTCCTCGAAGACTGGATGCTAGGAATAAAACACGGCTCCTCTGGCTCCAAACACCAAGCTCGGCGCAATCCTCAAAATGGGAAATATAACTCTCCCAAGGCTCTTCGCCGCTGTATGGCTCTGGCTTGAGATGGGGGACATGTTCGGATGTCCTCAAGTTGTAGCCGCGGTCAACACCTACGTTGTTGAAATTAAGATTTTGCGCTCGGCCATGTCGGGGCACGGGACTGGACCCTGCCTCGGAATCACTTTCCGACGTCGGAACAGGTGTTGCTCGCTGACGTCGACGATGGCGACCAGTTGACATTGAATAAGTGACTGAAGCTTCGCTCCTTGTTTCAATTTCGCTATTCTCTAAATTTCTAAAATTTAACACGACCTCCGAATCTGAACTGTCGTTAGCCATATTTAAATTGTCACTTATTTTATAGGAATAGTGAAATATTTATAGATTTATAGATCTATTATACATAATATTTATTAAATGTTCCCTGTACACAGGCCTTTTAAATACACACAATGTGTAAGTTATTGCAAAAAGAACACACACAAATATTATCTTTTATATTATATTGCGATTCGTGAATCACGGGTGAAATATTTTAAAATATCGATGGATATGCCTCTTTAAATCACTTCAGCACTCGATGAGAAACATATTACGTCATATATTCATTCAAAATGACGTTATCACATTGGAATTTACTATAACTTCAGGCGGGTTGTAAATCGTCTTCGGCACTTGACGATCCCACTTCTGACACCAATTGTGGCGTCCGTCAGGATGTTTTTTTTTAGCTTTTAGGGTATTATGTTCTTATAACAAGACGTGTAGCAGTTTAAATAATATATTTTTTAGTAGGTTTAATATGTTATTGCAAAATTAGACAAGTTTGGTGGACACTTTCTCGGAAATACGTTACAAGTTATTTTTAGTTACCCAAGATGTTTTTACTCACTTTACTGCCCAGACAAGTGGAGCTACCAAGATGGAAGTTGTGCTGTCAAATTCAAATTCTAGCGCCCTTATATACTTTCTGGAAAGTGCCCACGTGACCTTAACTGACCAATGACCATATGACAGCCTGCCAGCATAATAACAATAAACCAATAGGATTCTGACAGCTCGGGAATCATCCAATCAGAATCCGTCAGCCTGAGCTGTCAGAATCCACAATGATGCTGGCAAATTCTGTGTCATAGCGGCCATGACAGGTCAGATTTATGCATAACATTTACATAATAATGCATAAATATGGCTTGTCAATAAACAACAGGATCGAAATGGAAACAATACACATAATACTAATAGTTCTGTTTGTGCAGTTAATAATTCGTGGTATTACGGAATAAGTCATGGAAATGAAATGGATTATTGTGTTAAAAGGATGTAAACAATGGACATTGCAAGCCTTACACGAATAACAAGGTAAGTGCAATTATCATCATCATCATCATAATCATTAGTAGTATAACAGTAAACAATAAAGCATTTAAGCATATAATGGGTGTGGGGGTGGGTCATTACAATATGTACATCACCATAAACATGCAATACCACAACTAAATCATAAAATGAAATCCTTTCGACCAATGGGTTTGTTGTTCATTATTACTTTATATGCCCATTAGATTAACCATACATAGGGTATACTATACGTTCGTTATAGAGTCATAAGATAGTGTTAAAAAAAACAGCCCCTAATTATCAGATTTGTTGAATAGGTCCGGTGGGGTATCCAGAGGGGGTTATCATGCAATTGTCAAAATGGCGACGGCCATACCGAGACGGTTATTTTTCACCGTTTTATACCATGTATTACTTCTGTTTATTTTTAAAATGATGCTCACTTTCCAGCCATATCAGTAAAAAAGTGATTAGCATTTATTTCGTATTTAAAATCGCTTTATATCTCGACTTTAAACCCGCAAATTTTCTTAGTGGAGCCCTAATTAGGTCATCCCGCTAAGAAATTTTGCACCGAGTAAAGTCGAGATATAGAGCGAATATTACTATGAAATAAAAGCCAGTAACTGTCTTCCTAATATTGCTGGAAAGTGAGCGGAATAAAAAAAACAAGAGCACCGCCTTGCGGGTGCAGACCGCTCATCTATTTTCTTTTTAAAGGTGAAGGGACTCTCATTTTCAATCACAAAGGAGGGAGGAGTGGAGTGAAGAGGGGTGTATAGTGTGGGGTTGTGGACATTTATTACATTATCTTCCAAAAAAGCGAGATGATCTTAAAAAAAAAAAAAAAAATCAAAAAAAAAAAATTGGGGGGGGTGGGGTGGGGGGGGTGGGGTGGGGGTATAGTGTGAGGGTGTGGTGGTCATTTGTGAGATGATCTTAAAAAAAAAAAAATAGGGGGGGAGGGGGGAGAGGGGGGGGAGGGCACGGGGGATGGTTTGGGTGAAGTCTATTGTGGTATGTCAGGTAAGAGTAGTTTCATCAAAGTATCAATCAAATCTAATCATAAATAAAGAAGTTATGGCAATTTTAGCAAAATTTAATAATTTGACCTTGAGAGTCAAGGTCATTCAAAGGTCAAAGTAAAATTCAAGTTGCCAGGTACAGTAACCTCATGATAGCATGTAAGTATTTGAAGTTTGAAAGCAATAGCCTTGATACTTCGAGTGGATCGAAACACAAAATTTAACCATATATTAAAAGTTACTAAGTCAAAAAGGGCCATAATTCCGTAACAATGACAACCAGAGTTATGCAACTTGTCCTTTTACTGTACCCTTATGATAGTTTGTGAGTGTTCCAAGTATGAAAGCAATATCTATGATACTTTAGGGGTAAAGTGGACCAAAACATAAATCTTAACCAAATTTTCAATTTTCTAAGTATAAAGGGCCCATAATTCCGTCCAAATGCCAGTCAGAGTTACATAACTTTGCCTGCACCGTCCCCTTATGATAGTTCATAAATCTTGCAAGTATGAAAGCAATAGCTTTGATACTGTAGGAATAAAGTGGACCTAAACACAAAAACTTAATCAAATTTTCAATTTTCTAAGTATAAAAAGGGCACATAATTCTGTCAAAATGCCAGTCAGAGTTACATTACTTTGCCTGCACAGTCCCCTTATGATAGTTAGTAAGTGTTGCAAGTATGAAAGCAATAGCTTTGATGCTTAAGGAATAAAATGGACCTAAACACAAAACTTAACCAAAATTGTCAATTTTCTAAGTATAAAAAGGGCACATAATTCTGTCAAAATGCATGCCAGAGTTATCTAACTTTGCCTGCCCAGTCCCCTCATGATAGTAAGTAAGTGTACCAAGTTTGAATGCAATAGCATTGATACTTACTGAGAAAAGTGGAACTAAACGCAAAACTTAACCAAAATTTTCAATTTTTTAAGTATAAAAAGGGCACATAATTCTGTCAAAATGCACGCCAGAGTTATCTAACTTTGCCTGCCCAGTCCCCTCATGAAAGTAAGTAAGTGTACCAAGTTTGAATGCAATAGCATTGATACTTTCTGAGAAAAGTGGACCTAAACGCAAAACTTAACCGGACGCCGACGCCAACGCCGACGCCAAGGTGATGACAATAGCTCATAATTTTTTTCAAAAAATAGATGAGCTAATAAATACAAATAATACAGGGTATAAAACAACAAAAAATACCTGCCTCGGCATGAACGTCGCCATCTTGTTTCTCACGTGATTACCCCCTCTGGATATCAGTATGTAAAGAAAATTGGTAACTGTCACATTATTTCCATACCGTTCAGTTTACAGAGGTAGGTGTGAACACTGAAAACAAGAGATGTGCCACTACAGGTGTATCTTACGAGTATCCAGAATGCCGACAGTCTGGCATACAGAAAGATTTTGCACATAAAACATACAGCAGAAAGTATCATCTGAAATGCTTACTCTGATCCTTTGACTTCAGACTTGCTATTCTACTGAAATCTGCAGTTAAAATCCAACTGACTTACCCACAAGAGTGTTTACAAGGGCTGTGGCACCTGGATATGCCATTCTCCGACCAAACGTGTTCGCACAAATGTAGCTGCAAAAAGATTAAGGTAAATAAAAGCTTTAATCTAATTATAAATTTATACAAAGGGTCGTGAAAAAAAATATGTTTTCATATTTTTTCCAAAGCACTTAATACTCTTGCCCATGAATTTAATTAAGCATCCTTTTTGGTGATTGACACCAACTTAGCTGTTACAAGAGCTATGTAACAAAAAGGATAAAGAGTACAGTTTGGTCGTCAGTTCCGAAAATTCTCCAGTTCCGAAACAAATCGAAATTAATTTAACATTAAAAAAACAAACTTACCACTTTTAACTAAACAAATTATTCAGTCATAAACAATACTATTTGATTTTTTTTCCCTCAAAAACCGGAAGTAAACAAACAAGTCTAAACAGTCACCATCAATGAAAAGCTCGCAGACATTTTTTCGAATGGCGCGAATACTCTGTCTGCAGGCATGGTGATCCGTGAGAAAGAAACAATTATTTTCCTAATCCATTGTCAAAGGTAAGTGATCATGGTATCGATTAGAAGGATATTAATCAGAGAATCAGAAAACAACTAGGTGTATATTTACAGTTGAACTGTTGATTAAAACTAGCAAAATAGACAGTCTGGTACAGATGCGTAACGGGGGTTGCCTCAAATGTATTTATTAACTTTCACACAGCTATTTAAACGGGTCAGTGTAACTGACATTTGAATAATTTGCGTAAATTAAAGTACAGGGAAAGTTTGAATTGCATAAAAAGCTTCAAATTTTTATTTTAATTGAAATTAAACGACAGTTAAATTTTATAATATCGTGTCGACGAAAAGGTTAGACATCGATCACATATCAAATATGTTTGCAGTTAATCTTCATGGACTTAAACAACTCAAAATGGGAATATCTTGTGTGCACCCTTCATAAATATGCATATCTGTATCATTTTTGTAAAAAAAAAAGAAATTGTATTACTTCATACTACTTGAAAATAACTAAAGTTTATATTAAAACTGACAAAATACTGAATCATATATATGACTTTGTGTTCATTATAAGGAAAGTGTGCACAGACAGGTGATTGGAGGCAGGCTTCAGTGCATAGCGAGACCTCTCACCCAAACTACATGTCATTGGCGTCCACAGCATTCTCTTATTCCACAGTCCGAGGTACATTTACTAGACTGACTAGTTTTTTCACATTTCTTTAAACTTTCTAACCTTAATAAATGCTCTTCATCAATAGTTGACACAATGAAAAATTCATCATAGATTGTTAACAGTTTTGTGTTGGGATTGTAGTTATACTCCAATATTATATAAGTTTATCTTTGAAACCTATATTAACAAGGGCTGTTTGTAAAACATACATGCCCCACATTTGGGCTGTCAGTTGTAGTGGCAGCCATTGTGTGAATACGTTTTTTGTCACTGTGACCTTGACTTTTGACCTAGTGACCTGAAAGTCAATAGGGGTCATCTGCCAGTCATGATCAATGTACCTATGAAGTTTCATGATCCTATGCCTAAGCATTCTTGAGTTATCATCCGGAAACCATCTGGTTGACGGACGTACGACGGAGGGACCGACAGACATGTGCAAAACAAAATATACCCCCTCTTCTTCGAAGGGGGTCATAATAACTAAACCATATAAACGTGTTTAATATTACAAAGGCGTGCGGGGACAGGCGATTGGAGATAGAACCTCTTGCCCAGTCATCACGTTTTCTCTTCACATTATACTTAAAAATGATATATTACTTTAACAGACTGCAAACCTATGCAGATACTATTCATGTCTTAATATGTACTTTTTAAAGAAAAAAAACGGAGTCTCTGATTTGCATTTATGTGTGTCTCCATCCATTTGCTGCATATTAGTACCTGTTGTTTAACTAAATATGTAAAATAGTAATTTGTTGTGTAACCCATCTTGACCATTTCACCATATGGGGTAGTGCTGGATCAATGGTAAATGATTTACAATCAGCATGAATTGATATGTTGGTTCTATTGGCTTGGCCGATTAATTGGCATGCATCAATGCATTCAGTGTTGAGAAATCACAGTAAAGAAACCTCTGTTTTTATTTCAGGATATGGGTCCAAGAAAGAGACCTTCACATGTGAGCAGTCCTGCCCAATCAGAGGCAAAGAAAATTTCGAAGAAATATCGTGGGAACCGAATGAGTCCTGGGAGAAAACAACGAGTGAGGAGGGTTCTGTACAGTCTGACTGTAGGTAAAGATGTGTCGTTGCGGAAAGCTGCAATGGAAAATGATCTGTCTTATTCAATGCTATACTGACGATGGAAAGGAGAAGTTGACGTTTTTAAATTAAGCTGAATAAGAAATTTCTTTACTTGTGGTGACCTTGATTTCAATTTGAAAAAAAAAAGTCTGATATAGTAGTTACCCCCCTTGTTTCAAAATAAATCTATTTTTAGTCGTGGCGACCTTGACCTTGGAGATATTGACGTAATTCTTTCTCGAGACACACCGTCCAATGATGGTGAACAAATGTGCCAAATAATTTTAAAATCTCACAATGAGCAACAAAGTTATGGCCCGGACAAGCTTGTTCCGCCCGCACATCCACCGACATTCGCCAATCTAATAACCAGTTTTTTCCTTCTGAAAACCTGGTTAAAAAATACAGTTGTTTCATGGTCATAATATTAGGTCATTACCCCAACCCTGTAACTGTGATCAAAATTTTATCTGAATTACTAGTATGAGCCTCTTTTTACCTTGACTTTTAATTTCTTTTTATTTGGTGCTCACTTGAAACTTAATCTATTTAGGGTCATCATGTAAGATTCTATGCCAATTCAAATAACTCCTGACCAGTATTTTAGCCAAATGATGCCCCTTTTGAAGATGGAAAATGCTTTATTGACATGGAACCAAATAGTCATGGACAGCTATTGTTTCACAACATGAATGTTATTTATTTATTGTTCAATGCCATTGGTAGCAGAGGGTGCCATTCTTTCAGGTCTGTACAGAACAACAGATTAAGTAGCCATTTTCATGAGAAAAACCAGGATATGGTGCATCTGCATAAATTGTTATCTAGGATCAGCCTGTGCAGTCCAAAAAGGCTTAATCATTACCCTTTCACTGTATTTACTGTTTTAAGAATCTATTTTTTAAAC
The DNA here is from genome assembly GCF_020536995.1 of Dreissena polymorpha. Taxonomy (NCBI): domain Eukaryota; kingdom Metazoa; phylum Mollusca; class Bivalvia; order Myida; family Dreissenidae; genus Dreissena; species Dreissena polymorpha. Next base: position 6,123,447 of record NC_068356.1, read on the forward strand.
TGAAACATTCATGACAGATCAGCCTGTGCAGACTGCAGTGGCACAGGCTAATCTGAGATAACAATATATGCAGATGCACTGCACTATGTTTTCTCTTGAAAGGGTCCATTTGTTTTTGTTTTCTGTATTGTGTATTTTTGTTTTCTTTATTGATAATGTTATAACAAGTTCTGTGATTTATACATACCAATCAGGTTATGTTTGTTGATATTTTAAGAATGTTAAATAAACGATTTGACAGTTAAATTTTTTAATTTTTTTTTGCTATTGAAGAATATTAACCGGAAATGGAGAAACTGTACGATCCAGGAAAAACATAAACAAAAATTTATATTAGAAACTTCCTGAAAATCAGGAAAGAGGTTGAAATTATCTGACAAAATCCCTATATTCAAAATCATTGTTGGTCGCTGTTTTAGAGTATACATTGATAATTTTGTTAGTGATTCGGAACTGACGGCCTCACTGTACCCCTGCACTGTTATGTCACAGGAATAGAAACCATGACCTTGGCTAAAATGACGTGCATATATTTAAGGAACATGTGGATCACTGTACCTGATCAATGTGTGCTGCACATCTACACTAGATGGTGATGATTTTTTTTTCAAGTTTCAATTCAATTGCTCTAGAAATTCAAAAGTAGTTTGCTTCAGAAACTTAAAATACATTATGCTTCTTGCATAATAATAACTAAGCATAAGGGCACATTACTCAAAAGCATGTAGATCACTGCACATGAAATAGGTGTCTTGAACATCTACACTTCACGTTTCAATTTAATAGCTTTAGAAATGTAAAAGTAGTAAGAACTTCAAACTTACAACTTTTCAAGCATAACAAGATGTGTTTGTGAAACACTATGTCATCCCCATATATTTGACCTTGAAGAATGACCTTGACCTTTCATCACCACTCAAAATGTGCCGCTCCATGAGATACACATGCATGCCAAATATCAAGCTGCTATCTTCAATATTGCAAAAGTTATGGCCAATGTTAAAGTTTGACGCACAAACCAACAAACAAACAGACAGGGCAAAAAACAATATGTCACCCACTATAGACTGGGGGACATAAAATGGCTAAGTTCAAGGTCACATTATTCAGGAGAGTGTGAATAACTGGGCATTAACAAGATGCTGTGTCTTATACAAGCTGATGCCTCCAGGTGTTAACCCATATCAGTATCAATAAAGGGCCAAATGACTTCCAATTGTGCTAATATCTATACAAAACTACCTTTTTCGACTTACATTTTGTTGTTTTGTTTTTGTTTATACCAATGGATAATTTTGAGGGTTTTTTGGAGGGGGTAGCAGCTTGGGCAGGTGTTTTTTTGTGGGCAGGGGGTGGGTGGGTGGGGGTGATACTAATCTCATGCCCAGTGCCTGAGCTTTTATCTAGTGGTAAAAATCTTACAAACGGATCGCCAGACAATGTTCAATCAATCACTACCCTTCCTCCCAGCAGCGTATATATCGAGGACATATACAGTTATGTCTTGAAAAATCTACCTATTTAAGTTTTCTGTTGA
>NC_068356.1:6125083-6190083 GCF_020536995.1 Dreissena polymorpha
TTTTTTTAGCTCGACTATTATATATGAAATATTATATAATGGAGCTATCCTACTCACCCCGGCGTCTGCGTCTGCGTTAGCATAAGCTTGCAAATGTTAAAGTTTTCGTACACTACCCCCAAATATTTTCTTTGTCCCTTGACATATTGCTTTCACATTTTGCATACTTGTTTACCAACATGACCCCAACCTATGAACAAGAGCAGACAACTCTATCAAGCCTTTTGTCATAATTATTGCCCCTTTTATATGCATATATTGATAAATCTATGTTAAAGTTTGCGTACTACCCCAAATATTCTATATCCTTTGACATATTGCTTTATATGTTGCATACTTGTTAACCAACATGACCCCAACCTATAAACAAGAGCAGCATACTGCATCAAGCATTTTGACATAATTATGGCCCCTTTTAAAACTTAGATAATTGAACTTTTTGCTTAAATTGCCATAACTTCTTTATTTATGATCACATTTATTATTACTTTGACAAAACAGCACTTACCTGAATACCACAATGGATTCCACTCAAACAATACCCCACTCCCCTACCAGAATCCCTTCCCCCCACCCCCCCCCCAACCCCCCCCCAATTTTTTTTTTAAACATCATCTCATAAATAACCCTACCCCACATTATACCCCCCTCTCACTCCCCCCTACCCCCCCACCCCCCCCCCCAAAAAAAATAAATATATATTTTATGTCCCCCCTTCGAAGAAGAGGGGGTATATTGCTTTGCACATGTCGGTCGGTCTGTCGGTCGATGCGTCACCAGGTGGTTTCCGGATGATAACTCAAGAACGCTTGGGCCTAGGATCATGAAACTTCATAAGTACATTGATCATGACTCGCAGATGACCCCTATTGATTTTGATGTCACTAGGTCAATGGTCAAGGTCACGGTGACCAGAAATAGTAAATGGTTTCTGAATGATAACTCAAGAACACATACGCCTAGGATCATAAAACTTTTTCATAGGTAGATTGATCATGACTTGCAGATGACCCCTATTGATTTTCAGGTCACTAGGTCAAAGGTCAAGGTCACCGTGACCCTAAAATGTAAAATGGTTTCCGGATGATAACTCAAAAACGCATACGCCTAGGATCATGAAACTTCAACGTTAGATAGATCATGACTCGCAGATGACCCCTATTGATTTTGAGGTCACTAGGTCAAAGGTCAAGGTCACAGTGACCCGAAATAGTAAAATGGTTGTGGATGATAACTCAAGAACGCATACGCCTAGGATCATGAAACTTCATAGGTAGATTGATCATGACTCGCAGATGACCCCTATTGATTTTGAGGTCACAAGGTCAAAGGTCAAGGTCACGGTGACCCTAAATAGTAAAATGATTTTCGGATGATAACTCAAGAACGCAAACGCCTAGGATCATGAAACTTCATAGGTTGATTGATCATGACTCGCAGATGACCCTATTGATTTTGAGGTCACAAGGTCAAAGGTCAAGGTGACCCTAAATAGTAAAATGGTTTCCGGATGATAACTCAAGAACGCAAACGCCTAGGATCATGAAACTTCATCGTTAGATAGATCATGACTCGCAGATGACCCCTATCGATTTTGAGGTCACTAGGTCAAAGGTCAAGGTCACGGTGACCCGAAATAGTAAAATGGTTTTCGGATGATAACTCAAGAACGCATACGCCTAGGATCATGAAACTTCATGGGTACATTGATCATGACTTGCAGATGACCCCTATTGATTTTCAGGTCACTAGTTCAAAGGTCAAGGTCACAGTGACAAAAAACCTATTCACACAATGGCTGCCACTACAACGGACAGCCCATATAGGGGGCATGCATGTTTTACAAACAGCCCTTGTTTAAACATCATCTTATAAATTACCACACCCCACATTTTACCCCCCTCTCACCCTCCCTACCCCCCCCCCCCCCCCCCAAAAAGAATTTTTATTTTTAATTTTTTTATTTTTGAAAGATCGTCTAATAAATTATTGAATATGAACAATTTTGGCTTACGATATACTGTCAAGCACTCGAATAGTCAAGCGCGCTGTCCTCTGACAGCTCTTGTTATGAGATTTTATCAAAATTCAATTATAAAAAAATTGATTTTTTTTTGGTTAAATGTGCAAATTAAGTTACTTAAAAGTGTATAATAAACGCAGGCATGTTGTTTTTAAAAGTTAATACCAAGTGCCAGTCCAAATGGAATGTTTTTTGTTAACCCGTTTTTTTAACCAGGTTTTCCGAAGGAAAAAACTGGTTATTAGATTGGTGAATGCGGGCGGGCTGGTTCTGGAACAAGCTTGTCCGGGCCATAACTATGTCGTTCATTGTCAGATTTTTAAATCATTTGGCACATTTGTTCACAATAATTGGACGGTGTGTCGCGCAAAAGAATTACATTGATATCTCATAAGTCAAGGTCACACTTTGAGTTCAAAGGTCAAAAATGGCCATAAATGAGCTTGTCCTGGCCATAACTATGTCATTCATTGTGAGATTTTTAAATCATTTGGCATAGTGGTTCACCATAATTGGACGGTGTGTCGCGCGTCAATATTTCCAAGGTCGAGGTCACATTTTAATTGAAAACCTGGTTTTGTGACAATTTTGTCCCTTGTTCATACATAATTTGACATAATGCTGATGTAGTTAGACTTACCATTGATTTATATTTTATTTGGTTGATTGTGATCAACCTATATGAACTAATGCATAAACATTTACAACTGTTTGCATTTTATCTGTATGCGCTATTTACATGTCAGGGCTCGTGCAAGGGGGCGACGTGAGCGACTAAGGCGCTTTCTTACGCCAAACGTCCCCTAAAATTTAAGAAATTGTAGATAAAAAGCGACTTCCAGTCTTCCTCTTATTGGAATTTGTTTACATCTGGTTTTCTCGATGTCAAGGTCTGACTCAATTTTCCAATACACACTGTCGCAGCCCGGAGCGTGTCGCAATTGAGCGACAGGTAATTTGAGGTAAACCCTGCCCCGATTCTCCCAACCTCCGAACTTATCTAATCGGCGATCGATATTGGTCAAGTCAGCATTCAAGTCACATGGTAGCTGGCCAATCAACATTGAGTTAGCTAACACATAATATTGGGTCATTCATGCGCAAACACTGTATACTTGGAAATACACAGTTGATATTGTCGTCTGCCAACACTATAGCGGCCGATGGCAAACGTCGTATTTAAAGATAAACAAATAGAAAGGAGCCTAACAATAAAAAAAATTATTTCTAAGTTGATCACTTTACATTTCTACCGACTATCGATCTGAATTAACAAAAGGATGGTAATTAAATAATTAGATCTATGTCGATGATGTTACACCTTTCTGCTGATTATCGTTTGAAATTAAAAGGTGATTATTAAGTAGTTTTTCACCCACAAACAATGCTATTGTAAAGCAATATGTCAATGAAATTGTATATTAATTACGTATTTGCTATGGTTTCCGATTTTCATTTTTTTGCTGTCAAACGATATGCACAATTTGTTTAATGTGCGTAATGCGTACAATTTTTCGGACTGTCGTTTTCAGATACATTATTTTTCGTCGATTATAATTTAATTTCGAAGTTCTTTAAAGAAGAAATAGAATAAAGAATACACTGATGGGGTGATGCGGACGGTGTGGTTTATCATATTTCAAATTGTATTCACATGAAATTGCAATTGGAAAGACTACAAAAATTAACCAATAATTATTAAGAAAGCATATGTTAAATGTCATATTTCAAACATAAGTATTTATCTGGTCTGATAAGCTTATCTATTTTAAAAAAATAAATTATGAGCTATTGTCATCACCTTGGCGTCTGTGTTGGCGTCAGCGTCCGGTTAAGTTTTGAATTAGGTCCACTTTTCTCATAAAGTATCAATGCTATTGCATTCAAACTTGGTAAACTTACTTGCTATCATGAGGGGACTGGGCAGGCAAAGTTAGATAACTCTGGCTTGCATTTTGACAGAATTATTTGCCCTTTTTATACTTAGAAAATTGAAAATTTTGGTTAAGTTTTTTGTTGAGGTCCATTTTATTCCATAAGTATCAAAGCTATTGCTTTCATACTTGCAACACTTACTAACTATCATAAGGGGACTGTGCAGGCAAAGTTATGTAACTCTGACTGGCATTTTTACAGAAATATGTGCCCTTTACATACTTAAAAAGTTGAAAATTTTGTTAAGTTTTGTGTTAAGGTCCACTTTTTTCCTAAAGTATCAAAGCTATTGCTTTCATACTTGCAACACTTACTAACTTAATTTCATAAGGGGACTGTGCAGGCAAAGTTATGTTACTCTGACTGGCATTTTTACGGAATTATGGGCCCTTTATACTTGAAAATTTGGTTAAGTTTTGTGTTTTGGTCCACTTTACCCCTATAGTATCATAGATGTTGCTTTCATATTTGGAACACTCGCAAACTATCATAAGGGGACAGTAAAGGACAAGTTGCATAACTCTGGTTGTCATTTTTACTGAATTATGGCCCTTTTTTGAAAATTAGTAACTTTACTTCTAAAGTATCAAGGCTATTGCTTTTAAATGTCAAATACTTTCATGCTATCATGAGGGTACTGTACCTGGCAAGTTGAATTTTACCTTGACCTTTGAATGACTCTCAAGGTCAAATTATTAAATTTTGCTAAAATTGCCATAACTTCTTTATTTATGATTAGATTCGATTGATACTTTGACAAAACAACTCTTACCCGACATACAATAGACTCCACCCAAACCATCCCCCCATGCCCCTCCCCATCCAAAAAAAATTATGAAAAATTCAAAGCAGTGTTCTCATGAAGCTGCACATTTTTAGTGGTGGAAGTTCAAGGTCAAGGGTATCCTTCAAGGTCAAGGTCATCCTTCAAGGTCAAAGGCCAAAAAAAAATCAAAACGGCCTTCTCATGAAGCTGCACATTTTGAGTGGTGGAAGTTCAAGGCCAAGGTCATTATTCAAGTTCAAGGTCAGCCTTCAAGGTCAAAGGTGAAAAAAAAATCAAAGCGGCTTTATCATGAAGCTCCACATTTTGAGTGGTGGAAGTTCAAGAGCAAGGTCATCCTTCAAGGTCAAGGTCATCCTTCAAGGTCAAAGGTCAAAAAAAAAATATTTCAAAGGGGCGTTCTCATAAAGCTGCACATTTTAAGTGGTTGAAGTTCAAGGTCAAGGTCATCCTTCAAGGTCTAAGGTAAAAAAAAAAAAAATTCAAAGCGGCGCAAAAGGGGGCAGTGTGTTTCTGACAAACACATCTCTTGTTTTTTTCAAAGATGGTTAAAAAACACAAATATTTATTTTATTATTTCATTTTTGAAATACCGTCCAACCATCCCACCTAAGAATCCCCGCCCCCCCCCCCCAAAAAAAAATTTATTTTTGTTTTTGTTTTTGCATTTTTGGAAGATGATGTAATAAATGACCACACCCCCACACTATACACCTCTCTCCACTCCACTCCTCCCTCCTTTGTGATTGAAATTGAGATCGGTCCCTACACCTTTAATAAGAAAAATAGATGAGCGATCTGCACCCGCAAGGCGGTGCTCTTGTTAAGCTTATGCTATCTACTGCTTCATAAACATATTATCTTTGAAATACTTTAGTCTGTATGATATGATATTTACATCAAAATGGATTTAATATAGAGCTAGTAAAATTTAAGTTATTTATCTGTCGTGTCTATAATTACTTGGTCATAAATGAGCTTGTCCGGGCCATAACTATGTCATTCATTGTGAGATTTTTAAATCATTTGGCACATTTGTTCACCATTATTGGACAGTGTGTCGCGCGAATGAATTACATCGATATCTGCAATGTCAAGGTCACACTGTGAGTTCAAAGGTCAAAAATGGCCATAAATGATCTTGTTCGTGCCATAACTATGTCATTTATTGTGAGATTTTAAAAATACTTTGTGAATTTGTTCACAATCATTGGACGATGTGTCATGCGAAAGAATTATGTCAATAGCTCCAAGGTCTAGGTCACACTCGGAGTTCAAAGTAAAAAAATGGCCATTAATTTGGACAGTATGTCATGCGAAAGAATTCAAGAGTTCAAAGGTCGAAATGGCCATAAATGATAATGGCATTATAATTCTTAAAAATCGCCATAAATTTGATTCTCTTGTTTTGTGAAGACAGCATTCAAAATAGTCTGTGTCAATGCGGCACGTGGGGGTATACGTCAGGTCTGTGACAAAGCTCTAGTGTTATGACAGTTCAGTATGTGTATGAAGTCAGGCAACATATATTGCTGAAATTGATGGCACCATATTTCTTTTCCTGACTTATTTTATCCCCAATGATTCTCTTACTTAATGTTTTAAAACAGTTTGTGTGATTTTTCTCCTGATATATATCATTCTTATCAAATAGTTTCTGAGATTTCAGTTAGACAGTATATTTATGTGGATTGCATAGCTCCAAGCAAAATCTTACATAATAACATAACCTGATGAAAATAACAAGCCATGTGGAGTCTTCCCTCTTTGCCATTCACTCCAGAAACTTATGCAATGGTGGATTGTTTATCAATAGTAAATGCCAGTGATACTTGTACCAAGTAACTGGCAGAGGAGACACGCCAATGTGAGATTATTACTGGTAACATCATTCATTCTATTAACAATGCGGTCTAGATGCAGTCTAGCCATATTGAACTTGACAGTCAATGGACCATGACATATAACCATTGATTTTACTTCCCTTTTATCTATTCCAGATATAGACTCAACGCGGATGAGTAAACCCTTGAATGGATTATGCATCAATAAATTAAAGCAACCAAACGGTGCAGCAATGCTGAACAGTGAAAACAGCCCCCACTCTGCACTTGGTGAGGTACAGACTAAGCAAATATCTGCCTCAGAAATGGAGAAAAAGACTTTAGAAAATCATGAAAACAGCCTGCCCTTGAAGTCCAGTGATGAAGACAATGACAGGTACCAACTTCCAGATACTCAAAATCGGGAACTTAAAAACTCAGACAGGAGTCACGAGTTGCATAGCAATAGTCAAAGAGAAAAACTTAGTAGTGGTGTGAATGGATTAAAGCACGACGCGCGAGTGTTGTCAAGTATACCGATGCCATTACACGTGCAGATGGGACGCAGTTGTGAACAGTTAGTGGGTGAGCCCCAGTTGCACGTGCAGGAAATGAGCTCGACAGTTTCATCTCCAGGTATTATTTCTTTGTTTGCTTTAATTTTTTAGCTTGACTGTTTTCGGAGAAAACCCGAGGTATTGTCATAGCCAGCTCGTTGTGTCGTCCGCCGTCCACGTCCTGCTAAAACCTTAACATTTTGTTAACCTTTTGAATATTAGATTTAAAATGAAAGTGCTTCCATCTTCAACATTGAAACTTCATATGTAGCTGCACCATGATAAGTTCTACATGCCACACCCAATTGAAGTAAAATATTTGTCAGACCATCATCTTAGTCGCACTTGTATGCTGTTGTGGATGCAGTGTCATTCAGCTGTCATAGCTGGTCTTTTTATGCCCCTGAAGGGCGGCATATAGTTTTTTAACTGTCTGTCAGTCCGTCCGTCCGTCTGTCTGTCTGTCTGTAAGTCAGTCAGTCAGTTGTCCGTCCGTCCAAAAACTTTAACATTGCCCATAACTTTTGCAATATTGAAGATAGCAACTTGATATTTGGCATGCATGTGTATCTCACGGAGCTCACATTTTGAGTGATGAAAGGTCAAGGTCATCCTGCAAGGTCAAAGGTCAAATATATGGCTTCAAAGCGGAGCAGTAGGGGGCATTGTGTTTCTGACAAACACATCTCTTGTTCATTTTTTGTACTCAGGTGAGCGCCTTGGGCCATCATGACCCTCCTCTGTAAAGTTGGTAACATGTGAGGCAGATCTGAAAGTCCTTGAGTGAGCACAATCTGCAATTTCATACAGGAAACACCAAAGTTGCACATGTTACATGATCATCATGCCTAAAATATATTCCACCACAAAAAGTGTGAAGATTATTTATGAAAATATTTAATGGTTTCAAGATACGCTTTAGCAAATATTTTGCTTGTCCATGCATCCACATTTGACATTATAAGTTCTCTTGGAATGGAAAATGTATCCAAAAGTGGAACATTCCTACTCAAATAATATATGAAAAGAAACATGGTCAAGGAAGTGTGACCAGGCTTAGAGGATGAAAGATTAGTTCATTTGTAATCTGTTTATAATCCAGTCACAGCATGTGTTGATCACAGAGAAACCTCAACATTAAAAGCCACTGTTGATTTGTTTTATTACAGTAAGCCTTGTGTTGCCATTTGAACTTTTTTCTTTCTGCTAATCTCTGTTGATGAAATAGATCAGTTTATTTGTATGGCTTACATATTGACTCAGTACTGTCACTTTGTAGGATTTCATGCCTAATCAACCATTTATTCATGCACAAATGGATTACAAATGTACACAAATAAATATGTTGCGTGTGCGCCACATTGACATTTTTCTACTCTACATGTACTCTACAATCATAATTCTTGTATAAGTATTAACAACTTGCCAATTGTTCCATTAAATATAAAATTCTGTCCTACAGGATTCATATCAGAGTTATGGCACTTACCATTTTGCCTATTGAAACTATTGAAGCAGTGCGCAGTGTTCCTTATCTTGTGCATGGACATACCAAACAAAGTTTTTATGATTAAACAGACTTAACCATGGACTTAACAAAATTGAGTGGTACAAATCATCTCTCTATATGGGAGTGTATAACCAGGGCTTTTTTCCTTCTGTGAGAATTGCCGTTTTTCACAAATTTGGGAAATTCGCAACTCATATTTTCACAATTTCAAGAAGTTCGCGACTCATTTTTTCACAATTTTGAACAGTTCGCCACTAATTTTTTCACAATTTTGAACAGTTCGCCACTAATTTTTCACAAAATCTGGGGGCCAAGGCCGCTTCACAAAAACAGGAAAAAAAGCCCTGATAACCCTAACAAATATATAGAGTGTAATATGTATTATTGTTTGAATTAATCTGAAGACATTATGAAACTCATGATATCCTCTATAGTGCAAACAATATGTTGTTGCATTATGTAAACTGTTATAACCATGGACAGTAGTTTTAATGGTATCATGATTGAGTATGTTGATTCAAGGCCATTTATGAACATTTGGCATCCTTTCTATGGATGGAGCAGGGGAGGATTTATGAACAGCCATGTGCACGGTAATGGTTCATTTTGTGGTGTGTATATTAATTCTTTAATAAAAGTTAACTTTGAATAAAGTATTTTATTTGAAGTCCTGAAACAAAAGTGGTTAGATGCTGGTAACATGCTTTAAAAAAAGGTAATTATGTAGAGTTTGTATTACTACTCTTTTGTGTAGGCAAGACTTAAAATGACCATTAAGTAACTGTATTAAAAGAATGTTTAGATTTGTATCTCTGTATTTTGTTGGTTGTCATTTATGGGAACATGTATACAAGTACACAACTGACCTGAGTTCAATTGTGATCCTTTTTTCCACAAATCATTTATATCCAATATTCTGCGAACATGCTACTGATTGAGCTTATTGATTGCATATTCACTTTATTCATCATTAAATTTTATTTCTATTTTCTCACTTCATAAGTTATCAAATTTGAATTGATACATGCTGCTGAATTACACTCTTTCCGTGTGTTACTGTATAAAACAACAGTATACAAGTCACATTTCAATACCAGTCGGTATGAACAATTGTAGTGCTATAGATAGTCTGTTTTTTATGAAGAGAAACAGTTAATTCCAAATCATTTGCAATATCATTTTGTTAAAACGAGCTTTTTTAAATCTTAACCAAAAGCAAAAGATTTCAGTGTTCTCTGTGCTCTTCTTTAGCAACTAATTCATCCAAGTTTTGAATGCAGTTGGGCACTTTTGATTGGTTCAAAGGATTTTTAAAATAAGGGAGGACTTTTAATTTGTACCTGGAAATTGATAATGTCACATGAACAGTATAATTTTGGTTACAAGTTTTAGTACATGAGATTTGAAAATAAATAATATAATTACCTTTTTTGCATAAAAAAAGTTGAAAATATTTTGGATGATGCACATAAAGCTTTTAAGTTGGCGGGTTTAGTATAGCTTTTGTGAGGTAATGTGAGACCTTAGAAGTTGCATCTTTCCAAGAATAAAGATAGGATTTCTACAAACATTTTTTCCATATAATTCTGATTGACTGCAATACAATTATTTTTTTTTAAACATAATACTTGTATCAATGATTTTTTTTTTCACACTTTGAACATGTAACTGAGGTTTTGAATGTCTTTTTTGTCAAAACTTAAATTTCCTGAAAGTTATCTATCATTTAATTGTCCTTTAATACACCTAAAAAAAAAAAATCTTCCTGACACAAAGTAACGACAGATCAGGTTTTCAAAAAAATAAAAAAATCACAAGAAAGATTTTTGTTTTCAGGTACATGTATACTTGTTGCCTTTTTTAATTGGTTAATTATGAGTTTCAAAGAGAATAAGATTTTGTTGGTCAATGATTTTCATTGTGCCAACACTCCAATCAGGTTATCTCTTATGGCCAGGCATGTTGGTCTTGGATAGAACAGGACACTTTCTAATCTGTTAATTGCAAGGTGCATTTTAGTGCAAACTAATTTAATGCATAGTTACACTGTTCAGTGCACAGTAAACTCAATATCCCTCTAAATAGAAATTAGAACTGGAATGGTGCGCTGAACCCATGGTACCAAAATTTGAACAAACTTGAATAACACAGACATACTTCAAGATCATTAATTCTGAAATGCGTACAGAGAAAATATTTAATAGGGAAAGGCAGCATTCCAAGTCTGTGTTGCAGTGTTCTAAGTAGTCCGTGCACATTCTTAAAATGTGTTGATCAAACAAGGTGTTAAGATTACATCAGCCAGATTTTACAGATTGTTCTCATTCCATTCTGTCCATTCAATAAGCATTTATTATGTTTCTTTCTAGAAATATGTTCTGTTTTGGAATTTTGTTTATTTCAAAACAGACATGTTAAGAGGTACACATAAAATGGATTAATTATCCTGTGTGTTAATGATTATTTAGTTTGCAAACCTTTGGTTTTTAACATGTACAGTATCATTATAATGCGCCAGGGTTTTTTTAGAAAAAGGGGAAGACGCTGGACGCTGGGTGAAAGGGGAAAATAGAATGCGAAAGAGAAAATAAAAACTTTTTAAAACAATGTCTATAACCCATCTTCTCGGATTTCAGGGATTTTTCACAACTGTCTGCGCCTCCGGAAAATGGAGGCACTACCAAAGCAAAAACAACGGCCCCATTCCCAATCAAATCTAGATGACATTTCCCCAATTAATTTACAATAAAGAAGTTTTCTGTCAAAATCATAAAAAAACGATAACAAACACTAATGACATTTAGAGTGACTTCCCTTTATCCATTACGTTATATAGCATGCGCTTAACTATAATTCAGATATAAGCACGTTTAGTTTGAGGATTGTTCTACCAAAATTTACAGCGATAAAGTGCGAAATGTTCTGCATGACTTTGCAAAAATTAATAGGAACCGCAAACTACACATTTGAATCCAACTCCGTAGACGCTTATTTCTATTTTAACATGATTTTGCGACCACCGCAAATGAGCTAGTATTGCGATGGATATTTAAGCAATCAAAATTAACAATTCTCGATTTAAAGCTTTAATAAATGCTAAAAAAGACATGTTTTAGTGAAAAGTGATATTCTTGGAGGGGAAATTGTATTTTGAGGGGAAAAAAATCTGATAGGGGAAGACGCCGACTATCAGTGTCACTTTCTTAGTAAAAATAAACCCTGTGGGCATAACCTGCCCTTAAGCCTACAAATAGAACAGTTTAAAAATTGCAGGTATTTGTTAAAGCTCAGTTTGCTATTAAATGGGAAGGACTCTTTTAGGCTTTTATCCTACTAAAACAATTCCCAACATCTTTCCCAAGTAGATGCCTGCTATGCATGTGCAGTCCATTTTTAATACTAAACACTAATATTACTAAAACATGCTTAAAAATGGACGGCCACCAGTCCAATATAAAGTTTAAGGTTCAGCAAATTATGTTATAATTAAATATTGTAGAATTAAACTTCAATAATCATAAAGTAGCAGGTGTTGATGTTAATAGGATCGTTTAATTTTTTACTCAACTACTATATTCTTCATTTGATTGTGTTATTTATGGCTGTCTGATGAATGGCGCAACTTATATCACATTATTTCAGGATCATGTTTGACCTATTTAAGTTTAAACGTTTGCTAAGTTCTCATTTCTTTCATCTTTGTCCTACAAATATTGTCCTACAAATATAATATCAGGCAGTCAATAATTAACAGGGTTGTGTCAATAGTCATGAAAAGTAAATAGGCCTGCCCTATTATGACCTGTTCAAGCCCAATTTTAAAGGACAGAGCATAATATATCTCAATTTGATTTATTATTGGCTATGACGCAAGTCCCTCCAAGTGTAAAAAGTTCTTTGAAATTGCAATTGTTATCTGTGTGTTGGTGGGTCATTGCTGTGTATAATTAAAAGATGACTTATGGTATGATCGCTTATTTTTGCTGTCTGATGTAGTTCTGATGGTAACTTCGATTATTGTGGTTATTATCATTTTATGATGATGATGATAGCGATGATGATGGTGATCATGATGATGATGATAGTAGGGCAAAAACTACCAGGACCAATGTGACAGTGTGATGGTCCATGATGGGATTGGTTCAACATCATTTATCATACATCAATGGGTTTTTTTGTCTGGGATCCGGCCCCATTCCCAATGGAAAAATTTGGACCTAAAAATTCGCATTGAAGGTTTAAAAAAAAAAGATTTTTTTTAGATCAACATTTTAATAGTTTCTCTTCCATCCAGCTCTATAAGTTACACTTAATTAAATATAATATTTAAAACACTTTAATTCTCATTTGTACGGTGGCATAAAGGGGACATAGGAATTGTTTTATTGAACGGTCTCTATGACGTGCGCACGCGATAGCTATGACGTGCGCACGCGATAGCTTTGACATGCGCACGCGATAGCTATGACGTGTGCACGCAATAGCTATGACGTGCGTACGTGATAGCTATGACGTGCGCACCCGATAGGTATGACGTTGGCACGCGATAGCTATGACGTGCGCACGCGATAGCTATGACGTTCACACGCGATAACTACGTGGGCATGTCATTGCTGACCAATCAGAAAAGGTATCAGATCAGAACAGGTAGCGCGTTCGAAAGCAATAATTGACCAATGAAACGTGTGGAAATGTCAGCCATTTTGTAACTAGCGCACTGAGCACATGGTGTGTTTTTATAGTCAATTCTCAATACATGCTGAATTTCCCAGCTTTTCAATCCCTTTTGAAACAAATCACAAAGTATTTCCATTTTTTGATAATAAATGGCTTATCTGATACCTTTTCTGACTGGTCAGCTATCGCGTACGCACGTGAAAGCCATCGCGTGCGCACGTCATAGAGACCGTTAAATAAAATATTTCCCATGTCCCCTTTATGCCACCGTACATTTGTGAAGCATTTGTAAGCAAAAAATGACAACCCTTATTTCCCAATTTGGTCAAAACGCAGCGATTTTTCCCAAACCAAAGGGACCCGGCCCTGTTCCCAAAATGGTGAAAACGAACACTGTACATGAACACTAAGTGTTACCCTTTTTTTTGTGCGTAGCTGTATTAAGCCAGCTTTTCACCTAAACTGACATTTGTAAGTGTCCAATAAAATTCAAATAAAATTTCCCGCGGCTAGGTACGAATGAATACACTTAATTTATTTCATTGGCTGATTTGAGCATACCACCAGAACATTGGAAACATATCCGCATCTTCCTTTCTCAAAATAAAATGCACTTTTTAACAAAGTACGCTTTAAAAACTGTATTTTTTCTGCATTTTTATCGAAAAGTGTATTTTTTCTGCACTTTTTTCATAATAAAGTGCACTAAAGTGCATTTTTTCTGTATTTTCATTATCTTTAAGTGTATTTTACTGTACTTTTAGTGTATCTTCTGTAGACAAAGTGCATCTTTTTATGCAATAAGTGCATTTTTTTAATGAAGTGCTTTTTTGTGCATATAAATGTATCTTCTGATTTGCCAAAAAATACGCAGTATGGGATCATCAGATATGAGATGGATAAGTATCATAAACATTTATCCCTATCAGTGCTCCATCTAGGTTAGACAAAGGGGTGTTTATAGACTTTTGATTTGCTCAGGCACCATCTATTTGAAAACAAGCCACTTTTGATTGGTTGGCTAGCACATGAAGTTATTTGGAGCACAAGAAGTTATTTTTTTAAAACAATTGGGTTTCAGCAACTTAAATTGAGCTAAATTTTAGGTATAAGCAACGTTAAGACTAATACATGTAATTCTAGTGTCAAATGTCTTGAAATACTTTCAGCATGAAGTATTGTGTGATGAAAACAAGGTTTATTTACTGCAATGTGTAAATGAACAATAAGATTGTTGCAAAGACGATTCAAAGTGGGTGGTTAAAGTGATATGGTTTTTTGGAATACTGAAGAACAGCTGTAACAGGTTTGTATTTTCATTTCTGCATCTCTTTTTAATTTAATTAATTATGATCATTATCATATTTATGTATTGTCACTGGGAAATGTAAATTGATAAGTAAATGTAATGCAATTTTAAGGAAAAAATACCATTTGAATTATTATGGTTGTATTTATGGTTATTGTCATCTTAAATTTTATTTATACCTATTTCTTGTCATTAATGAACAGATTTCTTTCCCCCATATTTAATAAGAACCTTTATATTTTAAACTTGAAGGTTAAACCCCAAGGTGAAATTTAAATTGATCGGAATTAAATTATTATTAAATATGACATTTGTGTTGTAACACATCTGCATTATTGTTTTAAATTGTTTTTTTCAGGAGATCATTAAAAGTGTGATTGAATTTGAGAGGAGAATGCCCAAGGCACGCACAAAAGCAATGGGACAGGGGGCAGCAGTTGCAGAGGAAAGCAGAAAAGCTTTTAAGCACCCATAGCTAGAATTGTTTATTTTAAAATGATTAATGTTAATAAATGTGTTTATTTACAAAGTTTATTTGCTGTAATCTTTCAAATTCAGATCATATTTAAACTGGCCACTTTTCATATCCAAACGAATGTTTTTTTTTAAATAGACATTTTTCAAAGGTACACTTAAGTGCACTTATAATGCACTAAAAAAAAAACACTAGAGCGTGTTTTTTAAAAATACACTTGAGCGTATTTTTTTTTTAAATACACTAGAGCCTATCTTTTAAAAATAATACACTTGAGCGTATTAAAAAAAATACAATAGAGGGTATTTAAAAAAAACAACACTTTTAAAGAAACACTAGAGTGTTGTTGTTTTTTTTTAATGCACTAGAGCGTACTTAAGTGTATTTTTCATGTTTTCCTAAGTAAATTAAAACGCTTAAAATACGCTTGAAGTGTACATTTTGGGGTACAAAAAAAACGGTAAGCGTTCTAGTACACTTAACCAAAAAAATGTACTTAAGCGTATTAGTTCCACTGGAAATAACACTTAAATACACTTAAAATACACACAAAAGTGCATTTATACACTCAAAAAGTGTATTATTTAAACAGAAACATGCGCTTGTTTATTTAAATGCGCTTTAAAGCCCATGTTATTGGCACCGTATTTTTTTAAGCAAAAAATAAGGTACCAATTACATGCGCTTTAATGCACTTTTTCGAGAAGGGTTTGTAAGACTGTTTTACTGCATGAAACTTGATCTCTAATGAAAAGGCTTAATAGATAGAACGGTTTTACACTCAATTCTCGACATTTAGTACTTACTTATATATTCCTGTAAATATAAGTATATAGTAAAGTATAAAGAGCAGTGGAAGCGAGGCCTCACTTTAATGCATTGTATTTCAACCCGCGAGGTATCGGGTCAATTCGCGGCCAGTGTGTGAATGTCAGAGTTTATATACAGGTCATCACCGGAGTTCGTGGCCAGTAAAATAATCGTTATATAATAAAGACGCTATCCGTGAACTAGGTGACCTGGAATTTTCTTTAGACCAGAAAAATGTTAAATGAAGATATTCAGCAATATAATTATGGTATGTCAATAATAGATTCTAAATGTGTTTTCAACAGTACAATGATAAATATTATTTTTGAATAATTTAACAATAATTATTCCACCATATTGACTAAGGTATTAAGCATGAGTGCGATGATTCTCGATACTGTTAATAATCGAATCAAATAGCAATGCCCGACAAACCACTAAAACAGGTTTGTTTGAAGAACGCGCCTATAAATACGGATACTTCGCGTGTGGCCGGTTGACTCATATTTTTTAATTTTACTTCCATTCTTCTTTTGGTTTTCTGTTTTGTATTTATAGGTTTATTACCAGCAATATGTAATAATGTAAAA
The DNA here is from genome assembly GCF_020536995.1 of Dreissena polymorpha. Taxonomy (NCBI): domain Eukaryota; kingdom Metazoa; phylum Mollusca; class Bivalvia; order Myida; family Dreissenidae; genus Dreissena; species Dreissena polymorpha. The sequence goes on from NC_068356.1 coordinate 6,141,577, forward strand.
TAAGCCGCGAAAACTCCGTGTAACATCCCGTACTGAGTGTGATGCAGCTTAAAGAACTGCACAGAAAAAGACATTCGCTATCCTTGATCTCATTCATTGAACTATCAACGCCGTATATCTTTTTTAAAGATATTTCTTGTTAATTATGGGACATTACTGGTTATTAAGAATGTCTAAACCATAATTATTTTGAACTTATCTCTTTGAAGACAACGTCATGTCTGTTTCCTAAATATGCCTCAATGTCAGCCTTTTACATGGTCTGTATGTGCTCTTCATGAGAACAACCTTGTGGAATGCAGAATGTTTTGTGGAGGGGATTTCTTTTGTGTTATCGAAGCATGCATGAATTCAGGTGCATTACATGATGGTACAGTTTTTGTTTTTCATGTTTAATGCTTGAAGGTCATTAAGCGCATGTTTTTGTTGCAAGCTCAGGGCAAAAACGCTCACAAAGTGCGCTATTTCACAATAGGATGTGTTCTAGAAGTTTTTGTTTCATGATTTGTCTACATTTTAAAGTTACTGAAATCGGTTTTGTGTTTGTAAATCTATAAGTTTAATTTATATAAAAAATGTTTTTTTATTCAGCCTCAAACAGACATTATTTAAGGTATTAAGTATTAAGATTTAGATAAACAATATTCAGAAAATGACCGTAATCAGAAGATTAAGGGAAAATTCTTAAGAATGTCACACAAAAATATTAACTTACTTAAAGTATTGTTGATATTTTTATAGTTATTTCAAATGCTAACATTTTATTCCACGTACTGTACATGTAAATACTGTTTACAGCCACGATTATAAGCCGCTATTTTTATGTCCCCCAGTATATTGTTTTTGCCCTGTCTGTTTGTTGGTTTGTTTGCGTCAAACTTTAACATTGGCCATTACTTTTGCAATATTGAAATGTTGGTTTGTTTGCGTCAAACTTTAACATTTGCTATAACTTGTGCAATATTGAAGATAGCAACTTGATATTCGGCATGCATGTGTATCTCATGGAGCTGCACATTTTGAGTGGTGAAAGGTCAAGGTCATCCTTCAAGGTCAAAGGTCAAATATATGCGGGGGGGGGACATAGTGTTTCACAAACACATCTTGTTTCTTTTGAAATCGCCTTAATATTAGTAAGACATGTGAGGCTGTTTATTAAAAAAGCAAACAAGATATCTATCTTTGTATAAATGTTTTTATTGTTATCGTCAATTAACCTGCCTATCTCTGGAAGATTAAGAATCCAAGAAAGCTGAGTTTCTAAAATGTACCTGCATCCAGTACATTTCCTAAAATGGCATAGGTTATATGTTTCTGAAATTCATTAGCACATTTATCATCAGCATTTTGCAGGAGTATTTCATTTGATTATTACTGGTTACCAAATTGCAATTTCATTACATTTTCAACTTTCATTTTCTTTAAACTGAATAGCTTTCTCAAAGAATGACAGTTAATTTGATGAGGTCGTAAATTCACTGACAAAGATTTTAATTGTCTCGATTTCTTTTATTTTTACATGGCTTATAAAGCGAAAATTCGCAAAATGGCAACTTTGTGAACTGTTTCCCCTCCCCTTTCCCCCCCCCCCCCCTAACTTACGAGGGGTAGAGGTATGACTGCAAGGATTTTGTTCCTTCTGTATAAATTAGTATCCATAAAAAGCACTTTCCCAACTGAGGAAAAATTGCTATATTACCAATATGATATTCTGGGCTGTGGTGGCTGCGTCATCTCTCATGTTGAGCTCATTATAAGGGGTTATGCAGGAGATGAAATTACAATTAACCTTCACCTTCCCATCTACGAAGGTAAGTCTCGGTTAATTATTCAAATATATTGCTATCTGAAAAATTCAGAATATTAAGGAACGTTTCATCAAGTTTGTTCTTAAAGTGTTTGAACTGAAAGTGAACAAATAAAATGAGCTCTTTAACTTAAATTTAAGCAAAAATACATGTTATAGAATATTTAGACAGACAATTTATTCACAAGTAATTAAAAATACTTTTTTTTTCCCAATCGAAGATTTTATGTCATGATTTGTCTTAAATTCAGTTTTTTTGGCCAATAATTTTGCCCACTTGGCGGGCTACCGGTACTTTTCCAAATTCGACAAAACAATTGCTGTGAGTATAAGCAGTAAAAGAATACTGAAAATAAAATTAGATATAGCACATACATTTTGCTTGCTGAAAGTTCTTAATAGTTGAGCTCACTTAAGGTATGAGACAGGCCAGAATCATGACAGGTTTTTGTTATTTGCGACATGGGTGGGGGATGGCACATCATTTTATTTCCCATCCCTCATGGTAAACATTTCTGTGGTCCAGAATATAGGTTTATATTTTGATTTATATTTGTTGTCACAAGGACCTATGTATGGCAAAGAGAATTAATATTGTTATTCCCAAATGTCTTTATTGAGAAATGTTTTACACTTGCAATTGTTTGCACTAAAAAGCATTCACTTTAAGTATGTTAAGTAGTGCAGATTATTTAAGAGCCAACCATGGGGTTTTACAGATATGAGAATTTGTGATATTGATTTCTGAGTGGGCTATTCACCGATTTGCATAGCTACACACTGCATTGTGCAGACCACAAAATGCATCTAGGTTATAATGTCTGGCTGAACATAATGGTTGTGCATCGAAGTAAAATATGCATGATAAAACTTTTGGTTACGCCGACTGCCTGAGGACAAATCCTGTTTTGTTTGTCTTCAAAGGGAGAGCTTGAGTAGACGTGTTTTGAACCTGAGTTTCAGACGAATGGCGTGATTTTGAAAAACAAAAAAATTCAGGATAACCATTAAAATTGGCGCCCTGTGATTGTATGTTTTAATACTGTTTATATGGAAATACAGCATTGATTATCTTTATATTTGAAACTTTAGCATAGAATAAAATAAGTATCAACTGAATGCAATTTATTAAATCGCCTATAAAATAGTTTACAGTTAGTTGATATTTTAGCAAATTAGTTGTTTTCAGTGAAAGGATTATTAAGTATGTCGTGTGCCCTCTCCTTCCATACATACCCACATCTGTAAACAAATATTGTGAGATAGGTCCCAAATGGGGTTGGGAGGGGAATTCATAGTTTGTTAAGCTTTGTCATATAAAATAATAGTTATTCTATATCGGTGATACTCACAAACTAAGAAATCCAATGTATGTGAATTATTGTTTGGCCTAATTTGTACTTTTAAGTCCATCTTGAAACCCTGCGGAAAAGTATGCAGTTTCCTGCTGTCACAACAGTCTGAGCGGTGACCTTGATTAGGTCACATGCATGCACATTGTTCACAAGTTGCCACCTAAGTGAGTCACAAAGTGTCGCCATATCATTAACTCATCAGCTAATCATCCCCTACACATTCCCAGGGGGGGGGTCCTAGTTTTATAACTTTTCATTTTTAGCATAGGTGCTTGCACCTATGCTTAAGGTATATACCACATTTTGAAAATCCACATCGGTCGGTTAACCTTTCTGAAGCCTTACCTGATCAAAAATCAGACGAAATATCTATTTAATTTAGCATATGGTAATTCTTACAATTTTTTGGGGGGAAACGTTTTTCTAACGTTTTCTTCCAAGAATATTACTGACACCGTTTTTAGTGAATTTTTCTAAGACCGTTTTATGTCAAAAAATCTTCTTATAACCTAGAACAAATTTCGTTCGTAAAACAATTCTGTTCTTGTTGATAGTGACCTCACACCTAATTTAGATCTATATGGGATCCCAATTTCTATTTCCTTCGTTTACTGTTCTGTGAGAGGTCAAATGTTTACATAACTGAATTAATAAGGCCCTGGTTAAAGTATATGGAACATTTCATCGGTTAATTATAAATAGAAATTAAAACATATTCTCAGCAGGAAGTGGGGCATAAAGCACTTTTATTCTTTGAAAATGTGTAAAAAATGGCGGAGTACGATGAATGTTTTCTGATTTATGACATGGATTCTGACGTGCCTTTCTATGGATTTGATGAAGTAGAGTTTAAAAGTAAGAGATGTGTTAATTGAAGTTAAAATGTTTTACTTTGAGCCAGAAATTTACGTTACGAGTAGAGTTAACGGTTTAAATGTGGCATCGGATTTAATGGATTCGCGTGAATTCTGGACGAGTGCTGTGTCTGTAAAATATTAAATGGAAAGCTGTAAATGTATCAAGTCGGAAAAGAAAACGGATGGTTGCATAATGGTATGCGTGAAATAATGTAATTCTACGTATTTATTTTCATAGTTATGTCATTTTGTAACCATTCACATTCGTCACTATTTGGAATTCCCGTTTCTAAAAATAGAGCATTTTGTTAACAAGGGGGGCGACTCGTGATGTCAGCAATCGTTAAGGCTACAATATACTAAATAATCGAGTCATGAAGGGCTGTACTTTCTAAACAAATCATCATATTTTCCTCGAAGGCATGTTGTACACTTTGTTCTGGTTTTATCGTTTGGAGATATTGATAGGGGAATCATAGGTGTTCACTACTTAATCCCTGAAATAGGATAAAGTTGGAGATTAAAGTAAAAAATGGCACTGCAAAAGGTTACAATCCACTAGAAAACGGCCGAAAAAGGCGCAAAAACAGTCGATTTTGATTTGAGTCGAATTTGTTTTTGGTTTGAACATGACAAATCTTTTTTATTGCTTAAATCGATTCAGCTAAGAATGCCCGTCAAGAAAAGGTATGGTTATGGGGGTCTCTTTGTGCAAAATGTTGTATTTATTTTCGCTCAAAGTTGTCGCTTTTACATCGAAACATATAAGGAAACTATTTAGTATATTTTGACCTAAACATTTACTTCAGCAGCATCTTCCCTGTATCTTGCAACTATGCTTTCAGCGCCATCGGCGCTCTCGTTTGTTATTTGGCAATCTTGATAGGGAAGTTATAGCTTGTCTATCATTTTAAAATTTAAGGGTATTTTGTTTGCTGTGACCTGAGCACAACCTAGTGTCACTCTCAGCTTTTCTGATTGCTTTTTGTATGTTATTGATTGTTGGTCATCAATGTTTGTGAACCCACAGGAGGCCACATTTATAGCCCAATCTTAATAAAAAGTTGTCAAAACCTTTCAGTGATAATTCAAGTTAAATCTATTATTTTGACCAAGCAGTCTTTTAATAAAAATAATTCTAAACTGAAATATTAAGCCAGAATTATTGACTGCTGTGATTTTCAGTTTCCAACCAAAGTTCAAGTATTCAAAAGTTTGCCATGAAGCTCCACTGAACTTTTGTCTAGAAAATGCTAGCCAAAACTGGCATTCTATTTCTTTGTAAATTCTATTTTCAGCAAACTATATTTGTTTCTATAATGCATAACTTGCTATTTTAGGAGATTTATCTATAGACAAGATTAGTACCAGGGATAGAGAGGCTAATCAAGTATTGATCGCTTTGTTACTGGTTACATACCAGTCTAAACTAGGCCATGTTCTCATGAGTTTGACCGGGTTTGTTGAGTCGTATCATGTGCCAATTTTCCTTGTTTAGTCGTCCTGATAGCAAAGTTATTTAAACCCAGTGAACTTTCAGTATCTGCTACGCTACATTGCATCAGCTATTGGTTTACATGACTTGTCTGCTGTCAACATAGCTGAAAAGGTCATTTGGTGGTCTTGTTTGTGTTCCAATAATGCAAAATTTAAATGTTCTCATTTCCAATGTTCTTAAATATGTAGTAAGTGTTAATGAAAATAACTGCTCACCTGAATGTTATTGTTATAAACTAGTTCTTAACCCTACTGTGTGTGCTATTAAATAAGAGGTATCAATTTGCCTAGATATGTGACATCATGAACATCAAAAAAAAATGTGTCGATGCAGAGATTGCTGTCATAAAAGAGATCGTGGTTGAAAGTGACATTTGGCAAACCGAATGGCTTCAATTCAAATCCAGTCCATGCTTTTCATCGTTCTTATAAATGGTAAATAAAGCTAGTGTTCATTAGGAATGTAACATTCATATCCGTATTGGCTGTTGGTTAAATTAAAAAAAAAGTTAAAATGTAATTCAATATTGAACATTATCATGAGATTCTTAACTGTAAAAACTCTTTCTTTTTATATTGTTTTCAATATAGGATAAACGGGGTTTATGATGTGAACACCTGCTTTCGATCTGTATGGCTGCATTGTTGACATAAAAATCAAGTCACGTTTATGCCACTGGCTTGAAATTTTATTACAGAGTGATTAACCTAAACTTTTTCAACTAATTGCTGGTATTTATGGCTTGCATCCTTAAATAAGTCACATAAGATTGTTTATGTGACTGAATTTTACGCACTCTGCCTGTGCAACATTAATTTTACGCACACTGCCTGTGCAACATTATAATTTATTATCATTGCTATGATGATTATGATGATGGTCACTATGATATATGATTTATGCTGCAGTATTTGAAAGTGGGTCTTATGACATATGTGACCAATGGTTGCCTCATACCAGCCTGCACATTGTAACTACTTAGTCTGGTCAGGAGCTGAGCGAGCTTTCAGCTTTAAAGTCACACAAGGTTTTGTGGCCTCATAAGTGGACCGGGCAGCTCCTACCATACTTTTCGGATTCTCTAATAAAGTTGATGAAAATGTATTATTTAAGTTCATTTTGGTTTCAAAAATAAAGAGTTTGGCCATATTTTGTTGTTGATTGTGTTGAACTACATTTAGTAAAGTTGTTCATTCTTCAGGGCATCAGGACTCTGAATCATTAATTGTTTGCAACTTAACATCTTAAATGATTATTGTTGTCTCAATTGACCCATAAATGTTTACAACCACAATTGTTTGTGTGATTGCAAGCTTATCAGTTTGCAGATGACGCCAATGTGTAAAAATGTGCACCCATGGTTTGCACCTTGTACTGACAATCTTATCAACAGAAAAGAAAAAAAAGGGCAGTTGCAAAACTACTCATAGGCCATACAAAGATAAAAACTGCACCAAAATGGGTCGAATGGCACATCATTCAACGGGTTGCTGATCGATAAAATGAATACATTTACTTTCAAAAAAATTTGATTGATTTTGCTTAGTATTAAATAAGTATTCATGATTGCATTGGAAAGGATAGTGACCAGTATCTTACTGTTTTTGATACCCATTATTCTAAAATTGATTAATAAAACATGCATCTGTTGGTATTATTAAAGCTTATAATGCAGGTAAGACTAAAGATACACAGAAATGTAAAATTTTGGACCTATAGAAAAATTCTTTCACCCAGTTCCTGTATGTGAATTTAATTAGAAAATCACTCATGATAATAATGAGCTATATTTACATTATGCCCACGTAATCTTGATGACACAGAAATCTGGCCTATTTTATAAAGCTATAAATGCAAATGACTGACGTTTGTCCTGGTTTTCAGCTGTTATTTGCTCAATATAATAGAGGATATGTATGAGACATTTAAATGCTGTTCAATTGAACTATTATCAGTTTTAATAGCAAGGAATTATTAAGACTTCCGTAAAGAATGCAGACATATTTTGTGTAAGATACTGCGAAAGCAGTTAAATTTTCTGAGGTTCAATGTTGCGCAATAGAACTTGTGGACATCTTGAATACTAAAAATTTCAATTTCAGTTTTGAAACATAAAACTTTTCAAAGAGAAAAAGAAGTATCAAACATCTGAACATTAAAGATCTTGATTCAATTAACACTTTCATATTTCAACAATTTCACTGGCTCTATTGTCCTAATAATTGGTCTTTGCTCCCCGAGGAAACAGGTTCATGAACTTTATGAATTTATTCATGAACTGGTTAATGAAGTTCATGAAGTAAATTCATGAAGATCATGAATAAATTCATAAAGTTCATGAAATGGACAAAATATTCATGAATAACACGTAAATATTAATTAACTCCAAGTTCGTGAACTTGAAACAGGTTTGTGAACTTCATAAATGTATTCATGAACTTATATCATGAACTAATCATGAACCAGTTCAAGAATGGACACATTTTTCATTGATAACACAAGTATTCATGAACTCCAAGTTCATGAACTTGAAACTGTTTCATGAATTTATTCATAAACTTAATACACTTCATGAACTGGTTCATGAACAAAATATTGCTGTTTTTACAAAGGAAGAATATTGTGTGCACAGGAAGTTGAAACAAAAGCAAGCTGAATGAAGCCACATGGTTTATGTTATTTGGAAATGTGAGTCTTAATAAATTACCGGCTAAACTGATCAGTCATTGGTTCCACTTTCAACTTCTTTGGCACTGTGTTCATAATATGTTTCCTAATTTTTGCTACATTTCAAAAGAATCAGAAACATAACCAATCATTTCATACTCATTATCTGTTCGCCAACATGTTGATGAAGTGTCAGCAATTCTATTCTAATGATTTTATTACAATGTTGAATTTTATCTTTTAGTTTACCAGGAATATCACTGCTGTAGATTTTAATGACTGTGTTAAATAAGCTTTAGTAAATAACTTTGTTGTGGTATTCTTCATCTTCGTCTTTTAAATGAAGATCCTCAAATCATACAATGTTTATGAAAATTTTAAACTAGCAATAAAATAATATTTTTATGTTATTATCATATTATCATTGTTTGTCTTGATAAACTATTTCTCAAGTTGTCTTTTAACAGTTCTACATTCATCTTTGTGGAACCTGTTCATGAACAAAATCAGAAAGTTCATGAACATTTTGTTTCAGGGTTCATGAATTTGATCATGAATAAGTTCATGAAATCTTAAAGTTCATGAAACATAAATTATGCTTTTCATTAATATCTTGTTCAATTCATGAATATTTTCACAAAGTTCATTAACCTTTTTGTTTCAGAGTTCATAAATTTGTTCATGAATAAGTTCATGAATTCTAAAAGTTTGTGAAACACAAATTTTGCTTTTCATGAATATCTTGTTCATGAATTGATTCATTGATAATTTCATGAATAAATTCATGAAGTTCATGAACCTGTTTCCCCGGGGATATTACAGCTTGTTCCAATACTTAAATGATTATTCAATATCAGAAACAGTGACTGTAAATCAGATAATTACTCTCATAAAACTGAGACACGCATATCAGAACATTATTCAGTTTTTTGTGCTACAATTGTTTCATACTTAAATGTAATTTTTTTTTTTACGTTTGAACATTCACCATCTACCAATTATAATCTACAAACTTTAACTTTGACCTCTACATTGTCTTTTAAATGGGCTATCCAGCATTGACCCTAATGGGGAGGAGACAATTAGTGTGCTATCAATCTCTGATTCTTGTTGTATAAATATTATGATGACCTTTTTTTTGACAAAGTTCATATATATCCTGCTGCTGATGTCTTTTGTGTTAACTTGCTAAATAATAAATTATGTTGTTAAATGCATTTTGTTATCGCAAAACATATTTTACATTCTGACAACATTCCTTTCATGTTGAAACAATTTATTGAGATAACAGCTTTAGTTGTGAAAGAAAACCAATGCCTGTGTTTTGTAACATGAAATCATGTGCGTCAAACATGTCTTGTTGTCAGGTTTGCCCAAATAGGGAACTATGCATGAGGTGGTTCTAAATTTAACTATGACTGAACATGAATAATTAATTTGCCACTCCTAAAATACCTATCCACCTACAAAATCTTAACTGCAAACAGTTACAGCTTTTTGTCTCACAAGTGAAGTCTGCTATGTACTTGACATTGCATAAAGGTGAACACTCAAAACAAACAATCTCAATTTAGCCCTTATTGCATGTGTATTTTTGCGATTTCACAAGTCTATGTAGAATAATTATGACTGTTAATTACCATTTCGATTTATATCTTGTTTGACATGCAGTTATCAAGTGAAAAATAGAAGCCAAACTTATCAATCTCTTTGTTGTTCTATATTTAGTGTAATGTGACCGCCAGTGTCACTGGTTTGACCTTGTTTTATTACCTCCTGGAAGCTAAATAACAGATCTTATTTTGGTTAGTTGACCTGATAATTGTGCTTGGCGGTGACTGTTGTCTCCTTTAAGCTTGTCACGACCTGGCACAGAAATCTATTGCAAAATAATTTATCAGATTTCTTGGTCGTTGAGTAATTGTAGGGTAAAGCATGGTCAAAATCGTTATTTGCTGTGTTTTTGCAGTCTTCTTTTTCTTTTTAGGTTACCAATATACAACATGCTCTGGTTTGCTTTTATAATCAATCTTTGTTTGCCCTTTGTATGTTGTGCATTATCAATTTTTATCATATTAACACATTATTATTTTTCGGGAATATGGGTAGTAAATTTAACCCCATTCCTATTCTCAAAAGGTTGATAATTTTTCTTTGTAATTTCTTAAAATATCTCTCTCAACCAAAAAATGTCACTATATTTTAACAAATATGGCAAAGTTTTCTACCTGGTCAGATGGGGTCAAGTCTATATATATAGGTCACTTAAGGCTAAATAAACTCTGAAGCTTGTGAGTCCAGAAGGCCTCATTTATTGGCCAATCTTCATGTATCTTGGTCACTGTCCAGAAGGCCTCATTTATTGGCCAATCTTCATGTATCTTGGTCACTGTCCAGAAGGCCTCATTTATTGGCCAATCTTCATGTATCTTGGTCACTGTCCAGAAGGCCTCATTTATTGGCCAATCTTCATGTATCTTGGTCACTTTCTAGAAGGCCTCATTTATTGTCCAATCTTCATGTATCTTGGTCACAGTCCAGAAGGCCTCATTTATTGGCCAATCTTCATGTATCTTGGTCTGAACATTTGTCCCAATGACACAATGGCCAAGTTTATAACTGGGATTAAAATTTAAGAAAAATAATTGTGAATATTTGTCCCGATGATATATGGGTTGATTTAAAAAATAATAACATGATGTAAGAAAGAAGGTCAGTGGGTCAAAATAACTAAAAAAACTAGCAACTACTCAGAGGCCACATTTTTGCTGAAATTTATCATAAAACTTGCTCAGCATAAATTTTCTAAATATATCTTGGCAGTGTTTTTAAAATGGTTTTCGAAACATGGCAGAAGATGATAAAAACAGGTCAGTTGGTCAGGGTCTAGAGTGAGCAACCAAGAGTCTTTGCCACTCTTGTTTAATGCACCTCAGGCCAATTACTTGTATCACAACAGGCATCAACGTCATGTGGATGGTATGCATCGATATTCTGTACAGTACCTGTTTTTTTTCTATATTTTCCATTATTATAATATTTTGACTGGTAGGATTTCCATTTATTTTTATTAATTATAAGAGGTGTTTGTGTTAATTAGGTTTTGCCAATTTTGAACGTGTTTATGTAAAAAAAATCATGGCCATTAATCATATTGCCCCAGATAAACACATTTTATATCTTCCACAGTTTCCTTCAAGTATATATTTATGATGAAATCTTTTGTCCTAAAATAAGAACTGATACTGTCAACATGTCAAACATGTCAGTATCATAGCTTAGCAACTTCTCACCATGGAGAGTGGAATGGATTGTGCATGTGCTTGTACAACAAGGCCTGTCTCACAAATGGTTATGGGGCCAGTGTGAGTAACCTTACAGTGTATTTAACCCTTTGCATGATGGGAAACTTGTCGTCTGCTAAAATGTTGTCTGCTGAATTTCTAAAATTAGCATTTTCTTCGATTTTTTTCAAAGATTACTATCAGAATAGCAAACAGTTTGGATCCTGATGAGACGCCATGTTCTGTGGCGTCTCATCTGGATCCAAACTGTTTGCAAAGGCCTTCAAAATTCGGTTCCAGCACTGAAAGAGATATATGTTACAAACAGAAGGTGCACATGGTTTGCTCTCTGAAAGGATTTTGTATATCAATGCAGTTCAAGAAGTCAGCAATCAACCCAGGCAAAACAATGACCATGGTAGATCATGGTCACCATGGTTTTTTATGGTTGACCATGGTATTTGATTGTCAGCCATCAAAAACCGTGGTGGAACATGATCAGGAACATGGTTTACCATGGTCACAAAAAACATGGACCATGGTCGGCAATGGTGACCATGGTCAACCATGGTTGGCAATGGTGACGAAAGACAGACCATGGTTGGACATAGTCACAGGCAAAAATGGACCATGGTCGGCAATGGTGACCATGGTCAACCATGGTCGGCAATGGTGACAAAAGACAGACCATGGTTGGACATGGTCATTGCTGTTTTTACAAAGGAAAAATGTTGTGTGCACAGGAAGTTGAAACGGAAGCAAGCTGAATGAAGCCACATGGTTTATGTTATTTGGAAATGTAAGAATTTAATAAATTACTGGCTAAACTGATCAGCCATTGGTTCCATTTCAACTTCTTTGGCACTGTGTTCACTCATGTTTCCCAATTTTTGCTACATTGTATCACTCTTTCCTCTGCTTTATGAATGTTTTTGTCATCAACAGAGTTAGAAGCATAACCAATCATTTCATACTCATTAACTGTTCGCCAACATGCCGATGAAGTGTCAGCAATTCAAATGATTTTATTACAATGTTGAATTTTATCTTTAAGTTCTCTCAGTTTACCAGGAATATCGCTCCTGTAGATATTAATGACTGTGCTAAATAAGCTTTAGTACATAACTTTGTTGTGTTATTCTTCGTCTTCGTCTTGTAAATAAAGATCCTCAAATCATACAATGTTATGAAAATATTAAACTGGGAATAAAATTATATTTTTCTGTTATTATCATATTTACATTGTTTGTCCTGTTAAAATATTTCTCAACTTGTCTTCTAACAGTTCTATATGTATCTGTGTGAAACCTGTTCATGAACAAATTCATAAAGTTCATGAACATTTTGTTTCAGAGTTCATGAATTTGTTCGTGAATAAGTTCATGAAATCTAAAAGTTCATGAAACATAAATTTTGTTTTTTTCATGAATATATTGTTAATGAATTGAAATATGAATATTTTCACGAAGTTCATGAGCCGTTTTGTTTAAAAGTTCATGAATTTGTTCATCAATAAGTTCATGAATGTTTAAAGTTCATGAACCACAATTTTGTTTTTCATGAATATCTTGTTCATGAATTTATTCATCAATAATTTCATGAATACATTCATGAAGTTCGTGAATATGTTTCCCCGGGGCAGGCATACATAACAAAATATGATTGTTTACAACCTATGCGAGGTGATGGAAAGCCTTACCAACATAAGGCACATTCTTGTGATCATTTTTACATTTTGAAAAAGATGTGCCATTAAAAAAGTACAAAAAAACTTTCTTCAAAGTAAATTCCTTATACATGATTGTGCAACTTTCAAATAAATGTAGGTAATATATACAACTTTGAAAATGCTTTTTTTAAGTGCTCCACTAATTCATTGATGTACTGGAGAATGTTGAAATCGGTGACATTTTCCTTTGATTTTGATTTATACCATTTTCATGAGTGACTGATTTTGTTTCTATATAATAATATTATATAAATTGCTTGCTGTTTTGATCATTGTGCCCTAAGACTTTTTCAAATACATATAACTTGGTTAGGTCAATCAAGAAAAAAGATTCCTCAACATATAGTTCTAAGACAATTTTAGTAGATTGCAGTTCCCGGGGACTAAAATTGTTATATTCTAGAGATTTCTTACATTAAATAACGAAGACAATACCAAATTTACTGGAATCAGCCTCTTCACAGATGCTCATTAATATAGCTAGCTTCCAGTGAAATCAATTTTCCAAGACAGATTTCTATTTTCTTCATGGTGGCCTGATTGCTTTAGCTGCTGTGTGTTGACTACAGGAAATCAGGCCTTGGCTTCCTGATCAGGACTGGAGCGTCTGATTTCCGCTGGCATTATTACAGTCAGCCTCATTTGGTCCAAGACCTTGCTGTATTACAGTCAGTTGCATCCTCACTGCTGGAATGTCATCTCATCACACAGATTTTTGTTTTCAATATTTCATTCCTAGGCTGGTATTTTTGTGATGTCAGTTTTTTCTGACAGGCACTACAGGCCATTATATTAGTTGGTGTAACTTGCTGTTATGCTAATCATCTTGACTTTACAGTGTTCTTTTTTCACCATTTTGGGATTGCGGCTGTGTCCTTTGGATTGGGAAAATTGGCAGCGTTTTGACTAAAATTGGGAAAGTAGTGTTGTTGTTGTTTTGCTTAAACAAATGCTTCAAAATTGAGAATACAAGTGTTTTCAGTATTGTATTTACTAAGGTTGAACTTATATTGATAGGAGATTAACAAAATATTGAGATCTTTTTTTCTGGAAACATTCATTGGGAATTTTAAGCTCCCATTTGGGAAAAACATATACGTTTTCCATTGGGAATGGGGCGGATGACTGGACCTGTTTTGAATGAAAAAAAAACAGCTTTATGACATCTCATTAGTCATATTGACATTATAACAGTCATAACCGTTTTTTTTGGAAACCTTTCATTGGGAATTTTAAGCGCCCATTTCGTAAAAATATATACTTTTTTCCACTGGGAATGAGGCGGGTTACCTGACCCGATTTTGAATGAAAAAATCACTGCTTTATGACATCTCAAGTCATTTTGCCATTATGTCAGTCAATTACATGCTGCTCTGGCATTACATATTGTCATTGTGTCAGTCAATCACATGCTGCTATGATATACTTTATGTCAGTCAGTCACATGCTGCTATTGCTTTTCAGCTTGTCATTATTTTAGTCAAGCACATGCTGCCATGACATTCCATATTGGCATTATGAAATGCAATCAAATCAAAGGCTGCTTTGGCATTCTATATAGACGTTAGGTCCGTCAATCACATGCTGCTATGACATTCCACATTGACATTAATCAGTCACTTGCTCTTTTAAAATTCCATGTTGAATCAATCACATGACTTTCCATCTTGAAATTATAATGTCCGTCACAGGTTCATTCTTTTATGTATTGGGTTCTTTAATTAGCCACAAGAATTCATAAAAAAAACAAAGTCAGAACATGGATTGTCTATCAATCATTTTCAATTGACCTAGTTGAAAGTTTTCCTCACTAACTTCCTGTATTTACTCATGATAAGAACTGAAGGGGTCTGAATGCTCTCAATCATTGTATTGGATGTCGAACCAATCCTTGGTAATCCACTTTCCTGTCTGCTAGATTTTAATCTTATGGCATAAAAATGCATTATTGCTGCTGTTTACACTGAGGTTCCAGTCAAAATAAGGCCTTTTATTAATACAAAATGGCCTAAAATTGCATTTCATCATTTTTTTAGTTGATTACTAATAGTATGTCCAAAATAACTTTGCACAAATTGTTTATCAATATATTATCATGTCAGTGTGTGTTTTTTTCACCATTTTGGGTATGGTCCTTTGGATTGTGGATAATGGTGCCGTTTTGAATACAGTTGGGATTATTAGTTTTGTTGTTCCAGTTTTGCTTATAAATGCATCAAAATTAAGCATAAAAGTGTTTTCAATATAATATTTACTAACATTCAAGTTATAGAGCTTGATTGCAGATGAACTATGGTTCAATCTAAACAAAATTATATAATAATGTGTGGGGAAACCTTCAATAGGGAATGTGTTATCATAAAATATTATAGCAAAAGTATTAGTACCTTGACATGGGAATTAATCTTGAAACTTGTATATGTTTCTTTAAGCCACAGTTTGAAAAAAGTTTAAAAGAAAACTACATAAATAGATATGCAGCAAATTCTAAGTATTAGAATGAAACAATACTTTAATCTGTTTTCTATCGATAACACAGTCATTCACAATCTGTACATGAAAATCACATACATTATTCTCTTTTTGAACTAGATTAATAACTTGTAAAATTATTCATCAATTATACACAGGTTTTGAATGTTGCAAATTGGAACAAGGACATAACAGGTTTTGGCATGTTATTCTAACTGCATAAATTCATTATCAAGCATTCATTACTGCCATGTACCATAATGAGAAAATGTTGATGTTTGGTCATGCAGGCAACAAAACAGCACTTTCTATTGTAGACTAATGGCAAATTAAAAACCAATTAGTGCCTCTTTATATGCAAATATTTGACATTGTAGAAACTGTTTGTTTTAGATAGTGGCTCATTAATCTTGCAATAATTTTAGTTTTTAAATATTTAAAACAGCTGCTGCTTTAATAATGATTAATGAATTGGTTCTGTGGTCTAGAGGCAACACCCTCACATTTATGTTGTGTGTCTATTGTCTAAAGGCAACACAATCACATTTAAGTAGTGGACCTGTGGTCTAGAGACAACACCCCAACATTAAAGTAGTGGATCTGTGTTCTAGAGGAAACACACTTAAACATTAAAGTAGTGGATCTGTGTTCTAGAGGAAACACACTTAAACCTTAAAGTAGTGGATCTGTGTTCTAGAGGAAACACACTTAAACATTAAAGTAGTGGATCTGTGGTCTAGAGGCAACATCCTCACATTTAAGATGTGGATCTGTGGTCTAGAGGCAACATCCTCACATTTAAGATGTGGATCTGTGGTCTAGAGGCAACACCCTCACATATTAGTAGTGTATATATTGTCTAAAGGCAACACACTCAGATTTAAGATGTGGATCTGTGGTCTAGAGGCAACACCCTCACATATTAGTAGTGTATATATTGTCTAAAGGCAACACCCTCACATATTAGTAGTGTATATATTGTCTAGAGGCAACACATTCACATTTAAGTAGTGTATATATTGTCTAGAGACAACACACTCACATTTATGTAGAATATATATTGTCTAGAGGCACCTCTCGCACTAAAGTTGTGGATCTACAAGTATTGTCTAGAGGCAACACACTCATATTAAGCAGTTAGTTGAAGTATATAGGCCTAATAGTAGTTAGCTGCTAAAAAAAATTATATTGGTTCCAACTGCCATTATCCATAAAAATTACAACAAAGTAATGAGCACAGTGAAAAAGTACATGCTTTGAAAACATATTTATTGTTTCATGTGTATGTAGACTCTTAAGGGGAAAATAATCTGATGTACTTTAGAAAATAGTGCCATAAAATCGATTGACATGTCATCATATTAAGTGCTTTCCCTTATGCTGGGTAGCCTTGTTGTGTGTGTTTGCAACCAATTAACTAGCACTTTTTATGCCCCCTGTAGGGTTGCATATAGCAGTTGAACTGTCCGTCAGTCAGTGCGTCCGTCCGAAAACTTTAACATTGCCCATTACTTTTGCAATATTAAAGATAGCAACTTGATATTTGGCATGCATGTGTATCTCATGGAGCTGCACATTTTAAGCGGTGAAAGGTCAAGGTCATCCTTCAAGGTCAAAGGTCAAATATATGGCTTCAAAGCGGTGCAGTAGGGGGCATTGTGTTTCTGACAAACACATCTCTTGTTTTTAATGTCAGATTACCAATGATTTTAGAATATTATTACCAAGATTAAAGTTCCAGATATAAAAGTGCAAAATACTGAAGTTATTTTGTATTGTAAAATATCATTTACAGACCCTCAATCAACTGAGTCTGAACTGTGAATTAATTTGTTTCTGAAAATTAGGCCCCAAAAAGTCCTATGTTTACACATGCAACAATTTCATGCTCAGCCCTGAATATGTAATAAATAGTAAATGATGGAAGAAAAATGAATGACATTCTTACAACGCCTGTATGACGCAATCTTACCTGTAAACAGTGGGAGTGCTGGGATGGGTAATTCTGGATAGTGTTTTATGTCTGGCATCTTGGCAAGCTGGCTTACAGGAAATGCAGATTTCTCAGCAGTGATGCATGGCAGCTTGCAATATTTGTATTGGCAAATTATGTGTTTGTATGACAGTTCTGTTCTATAAGCGCTCTCTAGGAAAACCAGGCTTAATGCATGGTGCTGTCCGCCAATCTAAGATGTGAGATAATTTATAGGAGATTAATTTTTAAAGGTAGTCTTTTCTTTACAATAATCCAGTCTCAGGGCCAAAAAACCTTCCTTCGCAAGGGGCCTCTTTTTCTTCCCCTTAACCAAAAGACCCTTTCCCCTACAGAAATTTCTTTAAAATCATGCATTTTTCTCTTAATTTCCAAACAACCTCAGTATTTTTCATTCCCCAAATCCAGAAAATTTTGTCTTTTTTCCCGAAAAAAAAGGCTGTGGCCCTTTCCCCAAAGTTGGTGTTTTGGCCCTGAGTCTATACTAGTCAAAGCAGAAAGTTTTGTCCCTGATTGGGCTGTAAGAACTCTCGGATTTTACCTTAAGCACATCCATCAAGCCCGCACATCCATCAAGCCTGCACATCCATCAAGCCCCCATACCCATCAAGCCCGCACATCAATCAAGCCCCAACATCCATCAAGCCCGCACATCCATCAAGCATGCATATTAATCAAGCCCTCACACCCATCAAGCCCCCACATCCATCAAGCCCCCACATCCATCCAGCTCCCACATCCATCAAGCCTGCACATAAATCAAGCCCCCACATCCATCAAACCCCCACATCCATCAAGCCCACACATCCATCAAGCCCACACATCCATCAGCCCGCACATCCATTAAGCCCCCACACCCATCAAGCCCCCACACCCATCCAGCCCACATATCAATCAAGCCCGCTCATCCATCAAGCCCCCACATCCATCAAGCCCGCACATCCATCAAGCCTGCTCATCCATCAAGCCCGCACATCCATCAAACCCCCACATCAATCAAGCCCGCACATTCATCAAGCCCCCACATCCATCAAGCCCCCACATCAATCAAGCCTGCACATTCATCAAGCCCACACATCCATCAAGCCCGCACATCCATCAAGCCCGCACATCCCTCAAGCCCCCACATCCATCAAGCCCCCACATCCATCAAGCCCCCACATCCCTCAAGCCCCCACATCCATCAAGCCCACACATCCATCTCATGCCTGCACATCCATCAAACCTGCACATCCATCAAGCCTGCACATCAATCAAGCCCTCACATCCATCAAGCCTGCACATCCATCAAGCCCTCACATCCATCAACTCTGCATGTCCATCAAGCCCGCACATCCATCAAGCCCCCACATCCATCAAGCCTGTTTTTTCCTGGCAGTGCATGGCTTGTTTATTAAATTGGAGATTGCATGGAGGCAAGAGTAGGTATCTTGTTGGACTATCCTGTTAGCATACTGAACTGTTGACAGTATTATTATTTTTTGTAAACAGATGTGACTTTAGTTTATTTATCAATCCCGGTAGCTTGGTTATATTGTGTTCACATTATAAAGTTCATGCATGAAATAAAATACTGGCTTAAAGAAATCTAGATTTTTATGAACAATTTGGAGAATTTAGTATGTTGAACATTGTATAATGGCACTGTGATGTAACTAGTTGGCAAAGGCAAACATGCTATAAGTAGCATGCATAAAACCTAAATTGCAATATGCCATATGCTGAATCTGATTTAAAAAACTCTAACCAGTGTTTATGTTAATTCCGTAAAAAAAACTTTTGAAAGCTGTTTCCATGTTCAATAACTATCAATTATTTCAGTACAAGTATTTTACAACTATTAAATCAATGCTGACTGGTGTACTTTTGAGCTACTGTTTTGTACTTTAGCCTATCAATCCATCTCTCCCTGTCTGCATGTTGGTTAAAGGTTACTGGTGCCAGATATAAAGAGTATTAGTCTTTTTTCAGTTCATGACAAATTCAATCTACAAGTCAGGATATGGTGGTGTATAAATAGATATGTTATAAAATATCATAACCTCGACTTGGCTAAAGTGTCGTTACACTTTAAAGGTAAATATAATAAAGAAATAGTAAGTCTAAGGAAATACATTGAAGGTGATGAATGGTTCTAATGTCATGATTTGCAAAAGATATGCTGGCTGATTATTTGATAGATCATGCTTGTTATTTGTTTAGTAGTACAATAGTTTTTACCAAACTCAATGAATTTAGGTAGTTATAAGTTTAACATTTAGTCCAAGTTTGATGTTCAGATAATTAACTTTTTTTTGTATAATAATGGTCCTTTGATTATTTTAACGTGATCATCTTGGCTAAATGTACCATATTTTTTGGATTAAATAAAGCACCGGAATGTAAGATGCATCCCCGAATTTTAACATTTTTTTATTTTTTCCCACACAAAAGACGCTCCGGCGTATACGACGCACATAAACCATCATGAAATATTCCCAAATATAATTTTTTTCTCACCTGAGCTGAAGAGTTTTAATCTTTGTTTCTTTCCATCTAAGTCTCTCAGGTGAGCGACCCAGGGCCCTTTGGGGCCTCTTGTCATTGATATTGTGTCTTTTTGTTGTCTTTTGTTATTGTTTGTTATACATTGTTACAAATTCGCCAGGTTAGCTCGAAAAATAAATTTAGCAGACAACTACTTTTGTTAGTGCGTTATTTTATTTACGCTAAGTACTGTTCAGTTCTAAAGCACTCAGATATGATTTATTAGTAGTGTGTAACTGGCTCGGAGTAAAATACAATTTTGTAATGAAAACAGCGAAACAAATTACGGGTCATGTTTGTCACTTAAGGATTTATGCAATTTTGACTAAAAAATTTGACAGTCTGACTTTGGACTAATTGATTTTGTACATACACAAGACGGGTAAACAACACATGTATTTTTTGTCTGGAAAAAGTTGCGTCTTATACCCCCAAAAATATGGTATTTCTGCTCTCTTGAGTCAAAAGATTTCATGTGATCAACAAAACATCAAAGCTACTTGTTACATAAACAGATCCTGTTGTATTTTCTTTAAAAAAAGGATTGGTAACCATTCACATTTTCTGACAAAGAACTTTTTAAGAAGACAAAAAAAATTAAGAAATGCTTTTATACTTATTAAATAAACTTTCTGATTATATGATACCAATCTCCTAGATGTGATTAATGATAAATAATATTACTCGACCAAAAATAGAATGTAATTTAGCTGATGTTTTTAAACTCACTATAATATAACTGATTGATGAGGATCCATGTTTAGCCAGCCAACTTTTTTGTATAATACAGTTGATTGTGTCTTGCATGGGATTGTGTCTATGAACAGATCAAACGTTTATTAGTCTTTGATCTTTAACATTTTCTTTTCTTTCTTATTTGATGTTGTTTTATAAGTTTTATACAATTTGTATGCATGCAAGAAAAGGAAATGTCCGGGCTACAGAATTAAAAATAATCTTCTAAGAAAAACATTTAGAAATGTTTACTATCTTTTGTCCAAATACTTTTGTACAGTATTTGCGAGTATAAAAATATTATTGTCTTAAATGTTATTTCCTATTTATGAAAGAACTTCAACGAGTCATGAATATTAATTTAGATGTTGTTTTAAGTTTTCCAATCCGGCACTTTTATTCCTTTTTGCATGAATAAGATTTAATTATCATGTTTAAGAATTATTTTGTAAAATAATTTATATTTTTTTTTTAATTATTATAAAAATACAATAAGTAGGTAATCATCTAGAGTGAAATAAGGGGGGTGCTGCTCCCTGCTCCTGTTTAGTTCCCCCTTCATGCCCTTCTCACCAACACCTTCAGTGAAGGGTACCAATGAGTTTTAAGTGTATTAAAGTTACTTTGTTCAAGGTGCCTTGTTATGCCATAACTAACCTAACTGGTTCAAAGCTAGGTCAGGCGGCAGTAAATTGGCTCTGGAATGAAGGTATCAGGGTCAGGGGAAAGTCACATCAGTCAATAAATAGCAATTAATTAAGCAGGGCAAGGTGTAGTTATTGTTGGCATGACCCAGGCCTCACAGTTTACTAAAATCTGGTGCAGGTAACTGTGGGTTGACCCAGGTGCCTTCTGGATTAATGGTCTAATGTACACACTAAATAGTTTTTGCCAGTGCAACAAAGCATGGCCTGTTATAACTATGAACTATGAATAACTATGAACTTACTGTAGCTGAGTCTGAGTTTCAATGCCGTCAAATACTGATTAAACTTTCCATTCTGTTAAACATAATTGAATTATAATACCATTATGTAAATAAGTTTTTAGCTTATTAAAATATTATTGAAAATCGCCGTTTGATGGCCATTTGTTCTAAGTCTTAATACCTTTCTGTAAAAAGCATATGTGACATAGAATCTTCGCACAAATTGTGCGACATAAAAAATGATTATATATACTAGAAATAGCTACAAATGAAAAACTTCGGCTCAGACAGAAACATCAGACAGAAAGTGGGTCATAAAAGTAGGATAATGTTTTATGTTTTGTTTCCAGAATAATGTGTTGCCCGCTGGGAATTGTAAATAATATGCTTGACAGTAAGGAGAGCTCATGCCTACCGTATTTTACCATGTATAACGCGCTACCATGTATAACGCGCATGCGATTTTTTAAAGCCAAAATGGAGAAAAAAAAGAATTCAAGACCAAAAACCCGAAAATTTGGCCGAAAATGGCCGCCATTTTTATATTGCGCAATCATTTAATCTGAGTTTTTCGGGCGCTTAATTTTTTGTTTTAAAGTAGGGAGCGTTTTTACGATCAGGAGCATGGGTTGCATAGCACTATATTTTTTGATAATTTTTAAGATTATTCTCTCGTGAACACCGATATGTCCTTATTGCTGCGCACTGCGCGTGTTTTTTCAAGACCCCTGCGCGTTAAATTCGAACCACCATTACCTATTACTCACATTTGAACAGTGTAACATTTTCATTACCTGCCGCTCACAACATCGTATGACATCTTCTTCTGCAGACCCGCAACATCGCAATGTCCAATTTTACGCAAATCGTCCGTGGATCCCATTTTATTTTTCATCGACTTAAATATTTCCCCATTAAGAGATGCTCCCCATTAAATCCAGTTTGACCCGGTATTTCGCGCCTTCACTGCGTCTAGTTGATATTATAGTGAGACAAACAATACACCCGAACGCTCAATTCCATACAGTTGGCGTTATTGGCGTAAGGCCATTTGACAAATATCATTTGTTTGTCTCTATTGAAAGAAAATAAAACGAGTCTATATCTCTATTGTTGGTTTGTAACCTACGTAGTATACTCGCACAGTAGCATATTTATGCAGAGATCGGAAAATGATTGATAAACGTATTCGTCGTTTCAATGCTTAGGGCCGAGTAATTTCGGCAAATCGGAACTCAACCTACGTAATACACTTGCTCAATTAACCGTTGAACTCCACCTCCGTTCTCTTCAAAAGGTTCGAAGGCGGAGCTTTGCACGTGCTATTATTTAATTGGACGATTGCCATTGAGGAACAAACACACAATTGGTTCGGCATGTTGATTGCTAGACAAAGGAAGCCAATTTTGTCGGCGAGAAACTTGTCGCTTTATTGCTTCAGACAGGAAGCGGCTTTCCTTTGATGACGTCAAACTGTCAATTCACATAGAGTGCAAATTTTCGGAATTGCTAACATTAAACTTTGGATTAAATTATCAAAATAAAGCAAAAGCGAAGTTGAAAAATATGATTGAAATAATTAGCCTCAGTTCAAATAAGACCTTTTGCGTTGTAAATCAACGAGTTTTCATGACAACAAAAACTTTAACAAACAATACCGCGACGCACGGGGATCGATATAGCTCGATTTTTTTTAATGAACAATCAATGAAGAAGTGTGAAAACACCAACAAAGACATTTTTTTCATCTTTTAATTTTTGTCAAAACTGTTACTACCCCGTTCATTCCTAACCTTTCCCGCTATATGTTGTTTCGACAACGGCCCCTTCAGTCTATAACATTATAGGGTGTAGTTTTCTGCAATAACAAAAATGGCGGCAATTGTGAAGATTTACGATTACGAAATGGATTTTTTGCAATTTAGCAACCAGGAAAGCGTTGTGTCAATGTATTACGCGCACTGAATTTTTATTTTGAAATTTGAAGGTAAAAAACCGCGCGCTATGCATGGTAAAATACGGTATATGTTCAAATGTCACATTTGTCAATTTGTGCCAGTCACAGTATGCTTGGATCACCTGCAAAACATTCATACGCAGTTAATAGTTAATGAACTACGCATTCATAACAAATTATGAATTGTACCAAGAAGTTTGATGACAATTTGTTTTAGTTCATGAATTGATCATGAACCATTATAAGAGTTCAATCATTATTTGTGAAGCATTTTTACAGCACCGTTTTTGCACAGATGTTTAGTTTTTAGTTTAATTAATTATTTATAGTTCTTAATTTTTTACAACACATTGATTAATGCAATAATATTGAGGTTTCCATTAAATTTACTTTTTCCACAAATATTCTATTTGTACAGTAGACTCTGCCAATACCGGACTCTCTGAATACCGGAAATCTCCCGATTCCGAATGATCGTGCCAGTCCCGTATTTTCACCTTTTATTTCTTTGTTAAAAAATGTTGAATAAACCGAACTCTCTCAAAACCGGAAACCGAATGGATATCTCCTTGAATTTCGTCATTTTCAATGTAAAATACATTGAGTACATTGGACAGTCCAAATTCTCAAGATGCTCGAGGCGTGTAAATTACAATATCTAGTCAGCACGGCGCGTGCAGTGTCACACATTCTGCTTGCGTATTTATCGATAATCGGATTAAAATACCATAAAGGTGTCAAGTTGTTACCTCGCTGAAAATTGAAGTCCAATTAAATAATGTAAAACAAACTGTGAATGTCTATTATAGACGTGTGGTAATACCAAAAAGTGATTGACGCGATTATTTTATTAAGTTTATGATAAACAATTTAATTACAAAATTAATGCATGCCGTTGCGACGATCAATTTCTTGTGATCTTCTCGGGTAGTTTAAAGGATCTTATAGCCATGTTTAAAACGCTTAAATTTAATTAATTCAGATCTATTTATAGCCAACTAGATGACCACTAAATTGCTTATATGACAAATGTCACGTACGCATGTACATGTACGTACATGTATAAAGCACCACGCTCACTTTGGGATAAATCAAAACAAGTCGGTATGGAATGTTTTTTGCTTTTAATGGAATAAAAACACATTTTTTAAAGTATACTTTAAACATAAACCTTACATGAATACAGGTATCTCATGGTACATGTAAATGTATATGGTTTGTTTTATTCTTATATGATTTTGTACACAATGCATACTATGTATATTTCGGCAATATGCCTACTCTTGGTAAACCGGAACTCTCTGAAAACAGGACGATCAGGCCGGTCCCCAGACCATCCGGTTTACAGAGAGTTTACTGTACTAAAATGCTTACTAGAGAATTGTTCCCAAAAATGTAGCCCTTTCTGGTTTTCAGATTTGTTTATTACAATTTTAATTAATAAAAGTGTTCCTTTTCTGACAGAATAATCTTTATATATTGTTTTCCGAATATGTTCTGTAAACATATTTTGTTGTTATGTTGTTGATTCACAAGTAAATCAATGAATGTAAGTCATTTGTTTATTCATTTGTAGAATTGTGTAAATCAAGTTATATATAATATCCTGTAAACGGAAACAAGCATTTAAACTCACAAAACATTTTGTCAGAATATCATGCTTTGAAGCACATGATCAAGTCCTAGATCAGCCAGCCAGTCAAACTTGACTTGCATGTCCCAAAATAGCTTGTTTTTTTCCAAACTCTTAACATAATTATATATCATCATAAACATGCATGTTGTGAGTGATATTTTATGGAACTACTGTATTAAGTTCACATGTAATTACCACTTTTTGCAGTTGCTCTACATTCAGACTTTTGTGGTTTATGTGGTATTTTGTTTACAACAGATACATTATTATTTGTTTTTCGTTGTTTCCCTGGTCGGATTTTTTTTTAAATCCGTGATGCGATCTAACCAATGGCTTACAAATTTAACAAATTGTGCATCAGTTGGTGTTTCATCCATGGGCAGTTTTTATGCCCCCGAAGAATGGGAATATAGTGATCGGACCGTCCGTCCGTCTGTCTGTCTGTCCTTCCGTCACACTTTGCTTTTAGGTTTCGAAAAATGCTCATAATTTGTATGTCCCTTCACATAGCAACTTGATATTTGGCATTTATGTGTATCTC
Source organism: Dreissena polymorpha (assembly GCF_020536995.1). NCBI lineage: Eukaryota > Metazoa > Mollusca > Bivalvia > Myida > Dreissenidae > Dreissena > Dreissena polymorpha. The sequence goes on from NC_068356.1 coordinate 6,167,562, forward strand.
ATGGAGCTGCACATTTTGAGTGGTGAAAGGTCAAGGTCATCCTTCAAGGTCAAAGGTAAAAAAAACATGTATCAAAGCGGCGCAGTAGGGGGCATTGTGTTTCTGACAAACACAAATATCTCTTGTTTTTTATAAAAATACTTTGTTTTTCTTTAATGTAGTTTTGAAGTTTGTTAAATGTTTTCTCATCATTTTGTTTCCTGTTGCCCTATACAGTATTTGTAAGACTAAATGATAAAAGTGAAGGTGGAATGGCTCAGTTGGTAGAGTCTTGGACTTCAAGTCTGAGGATCACGGGTTTAATTACCACCCTGGTCACATAGGGATGTTAAGATATGGGTCATGAATTGAGCCACATTCTGAGAAAACCGGGTTTAATGCATGTGCGTAAAGTGTTGTCCTTGATTAGCCTGTGCAGTCCGCACAGGCTAATCAGGGATGACACTTTTCGCTTTTATGGTATTTTTAGTTTCAAGGAAGTCCCCCTTACCAAAAATCAAGTTTAGGCGGAAAGTGTCATCCCTGATTAGCCTGTGTGGACTGCACAGGCTAATCTGGGATGACACTTTACCCACATGCATTAAGCCCAGTTTTCTCAGAACATGACTCAATTCTTTTCTACGGCCTTTCTTTCCCTATTTTGATCAAAGTTGGGCAGTTATTAGTTCCTGTCATATGGATGTGTACAAAGTAAACCAGCTGACCTATAAAACGTTTGACATGGTTAACTGACTGCTGCATTATTTTGTTTAAATTTTGTTGAAAACAGCCTAATAAATCAACTATCAAAGATAGACAGAAGTAGATCTGATTAATGTCATTGTGTGTTTATCCACTTGCATGTTATGTTGACTATTTATGCAGGTCACATCATTATTAATACCCAGAAATCAGTCAGGGATGGGGGCTACGTTAACAAACGTCAGATAGATCTTACATACACAAAGCAAAAGTGGAAATGTGCCATACAACAAACATGCTGTAAAAATAACACAATGCACCTAAGCCGTGGAAATAAACATCATCTTTGTTTTATTTTTTTTCATTGTTGTTAAATTAACAATAAAGTCATGCACTTGCAACGTGAATAGTCAAAGTTGGCATAATTATAAAGTTTAAGTTTGAACAAAAAGAAAAGAACACTCCAGGGAGGTAACTCAAAAAATTACTTTTTTTCAATGTTGGACTCCTTTATAGACAAATTTGCAATATATCATGTTTAATGTGTGAAATTACAAAAATAACATGATCAGTTAATCTTAAATCAAAATAGTTTTCATGCTAAATGAAGAAGGGTAGGGATTATTTAAAATTATTAAGAATTATTGCAATTGTGTAAGATATAATAGTTAAGGTATTTGTCTTTTTTTTGTAACTCTAATATGCTATATGATTTAAACATACACTAGGTCACGAAGGACCAATTATTTATTAAATAAAATCAAATTAGCTGCGCTGTTAGTTGTGATGAAGGCAATGAATAGACCTTTTTTTTTGTCAAAAATCAGTATACTGCATTTTATCCTCCTTTGATTTGAAGTGTACTCTTTATGTTAGGATCATTATGTTTCATGGTTTTCATGAAAATCAATTTGTTGAGATCATAATTTTGTAAGGATCCACGGCCAATTTAAACTATGGTTTTTGAACCATCACAAAAAAGTGCTGACAGAACAAAGTCTCAGGTGAGCAACCTAGTGCCAATGGCATTGTTACCTTAATGTTCCAGAGGCATTTATTTCTGATTTCAGTTCCCACGCCCAAGACGAGCCCTATGAACAACAATCTGAAGTGCCTGGTGTGTGGAGACAAGTCATCGGGCATCCACTACGGGGTGCTAGCCTGCGAGGGCTGCAAGGGGTTCTTTCGGCGCGCGCTGCAAGATGTTGGAGACCCTGCCAGGAAGAAGTGCTTCTACAATAAGAACTGCGATATCACGATTTTGACACGAAATCGATGTCAGTACTGCCGTCTGCAGAAATGCCTGGCGTTGGGGATGTCACGATCAGGTAAAGAACACATCTTACTTGCTAAATAACGTGATTATTGACTATTTTAATGCCAACAATAAATGTTTTCAAACTAAAATTGTAAAATTAGTAATCATTATTCATGTATAAGTACTCAAATGCTTTATGTTACTTTTGACCCTATGACATTCACTTGTTGTATTGACTGTTTGACATTTAAAGGTTGTATAAATACAGCATGAATGTGTGATGTAAGCTGTGAGTAGATTTATATTTAATTCAAAAGGAAAAGCCAAACATTAAACAAATTGAACATTAACAAAAAAAATTGAAAAAATTAAGGGAATGACATATACTACATATGCTTCACTGTACAAATTGCTTTTATTAAGTATATTTGCAAGTTCCTAATGTACTGATGTAATACATATTTATTTTTAAACCATATGTGTTGAAACTAGCAAAAATTAAATAAACTGACTAATAATTGATTGAAAAAAAAATGTATTTTAGTATTTATAGCATTTATGATTGAAATGATTTGTGTATGAAAAAAGCTATTTGCCCGACTTTGGATGAACCTGTGAGAAGCATTTGTAATTCAAGCCTCATGGTGATGAACTGTATCATTATATCTAGGTGATGTTTAAAATATGAAGCAGTTATGCAGTTGGAAGTTATATAACCTTTCCCCTGGCAGTTAAATAATGTATGATGATTCGGTTGTGATGAGTTGTTATGCAGAAGATAAATGTGTTTATAGCAAATGCATTATACCTAATCAGTGTCTATAACTCTGCATTATTATATTACATAATTAAATTTCACCTGAAAGCTCTGATTTTCCTTTTGTGATTTTGTTGTTGTTTTATAATTAAGTTAACTTTTATAGTATTAATTGGTATAAAGCAAAAATATATTTTCCAAATAGAGATTTTTTATATGGAACATCAGAAATTATATTGAAGTTTTCACTTAAAGTTGCAATATCAATAAAATCTTTTACATGAAAGTATGTTATTTCAACACTGTCATAAAGTAGCATCCGTGTTATGAAGATTTGCCAATTTCATATGCTTCCCATGCTAATGGATATAATAAGGCTTTAAATGAACAATAAAATTAGGACTCTGTTCATTAATTTTTGTGAAAACCACGATCAAACAGCATTGGGGTGTGTCTTCCTTTGAAGGGGGTAGACAAAGAACATGAAAACAGTGAATATTATGATCCAAGTTCCTGCTTGCATGGCTAAAAGTGTTCCTTTTTTTTCCCGAAAGTTCCGGCTTTTTTTAAGCCCCGGAGGTCGATCTCTCAATTCGTCCAGAATCGATGAGAAATTTGAAGGGGGGGGGGGAGTAGGTGGTCCGCTGGTCCGCGAATATTTCAAAGATGCGTATCTGCATGTATAACACGTGTGCGAACTGGAATCGATAGCCATGGCCACTAAAGGGGCCAGTTTAACAGATAAGTGATAATAAACTCCTTCACTTGCACCAGTACGTCCATTATGCAAATGGTGGAAGTCCCTTGGATGTCCGATAATCCGCATGTACTCTATTTACTAAAAGACAGCACGTACAAATGTCAACTGTAAATCGGGTTGTTCATACTGTTAACTCCGCCTAAGAGGTACTGTTTCGAATGAAATAGTACAGCGAGTGGCCAATATTGATATTTCCAGCTGTCAATCAAATTCTTCTTGGTAAGCGCATCAGCCAATCAGGGCTCGGGCAGCCGAATACACGCCAACCACACGTGAAGCTGTATACAATAATATTACGAAGTTTTTATTCAGCAATAAAATATTTAAGTCCACGCTTTCCCCGTGGAAGAACGAGATGTTGTACATGAAGTCTAATTTTCGCATGATTTCCATTGGTACACGAAATACATGAGAAATGTTTATTTGTTGCTAGAATTTTATTAACTTTCCGTGAATAATAAAATCTGGAAATGATTTCGTATTTGAAAATACTAATATTGAATGATGTATTTTGTTATATCAATGGCCCTAACACATAATGCAATAAATAGTTAAATAATGTGTTTTGAGATTACCTTACTATGCATAAATATTGGTCTACGTGAATATCGCGATTCGGAATGAAGTAAACTCCGTAAAATTTAAAGAAAGACGCGTTTTTATTCTCCAAAATTCGCTTTCACTTAGGCAAAATTTTCTGAAAGGAGGTACATGTAACATTTTAAATTCAGTCGTTGATTTGTCGTCATTACTAAATATGAACAGTTCTCTATGCGCTCAAATCGAGTCACGTGATTTACGCATGTTCAATGGGAATTCCCCCATCCCACAATTCAATTTTTATATTCACTTGCGTAAAATGGCGGACATCAATATTGGCCGTATTTTGGTTTTAAAAATAGATATTGTAATAATACTGGATTATCGGGTAATTGATAGAGTTGGAACATGTACCTATATTAAACTTCTGAAATAAAAGTAGGACTTCAAAATTTATGTCTGGGACGTCCAAAATTTTAGGCTTGGAAGTCAGGACTTCCAACTTATAAAAGCTAACAGAAGCACTGCTATTAAGTGTAATTGTAGTGATATTTGTTTTCCATAATTAATTATCAATCAAGTTTCTATCATCAGGGTGTGTTTATAGTGTATAGTGAAATGTGTTCCAACAATCCATGAAGTGATGTGTGTCTTCACCAAACAATATCTTTGTGTTTTTATAAATAGATATAGTGATATGTGTAAAGTTTCCATCAATTGGTTCTGATTTGAATTCTTTGAATTTTTACCTTTAAATATTTGTTTTTGGTAAAAGGTAAGCTTTAAAGCTTATGAAGACAAGAAACAAGAAATGGTCTGCAGCTGTATAAAAAATGCAATATGGTGTATAAGATATGATTTTTTCTCACTCATTCTAAATTCTAATATTATTAAATTTCTGGACTTAATTTTTGTTCCAAATTTAAAGCCAAGATAGTGCATTCCTTGGCCATCTAAAATGCTATTTTCCAGGAGCTTCCGGCCCCCAGGTTTTTTTTTCAGGCTTTTTCAACCTTCTTCACTTTTAGCCATGTGCTTGTTTGTAACTTTATTGTATTATGGTTAGATATATAATTGTCTAGTAACTTTAAGTGCATACTGACAAGAACAGGCTTCCTGAAAAGTCCCCCAAAATGCCTGTCAAACGAACAGGCTCATGGAAAAGTTAGCCTTTCCCGGACAAAAATTGACCTGACCGAACATCATGAGTTTATAATTGAATAATTAAGTAAAGTTTAACTCATATTTATTGCAATGTGCGGCCTGGGTATAAGTACACTTGATAAAGTAAAACAAAACACTTGCATGTTCTAGTGATTACAGTGTATGATGGACAACAGCTTTAAATTCTAGTCAGACTCAAGGGAAAATATATATTTTTATAGGGATTGGATGCATGTAATAGCCTATTTTATCAGATTTATGTCTGAGGACAAGTGGGCCTCACATCAAAATATTTCAGGAGATTGAAAATGCTTAATTTACAAAGATTTTCAGGGGATTGAATAGAATCGTGTTTAACTCACATGTTTAACTCACAGATTTCAACAAGTCTCTGCTCATGTGCATTCTTGGTTCCGAAGTAATCTGTGATGTTTCCTTAATCCCGTTTAAATGTTTACAGTTTCGCTTCATATTGATTGTTTTGATATGGCACAGTAATATGTCAGACCAATGAAATTGACGTTTTCGAAAAAACAACAAAGGGAGAGCACTCTTAAGAACTAGTGATGCGTTAGTATTCTTAATGACAAAAAGGCTAGAAATTCACGAAAATAGTGATTTTTTAATGGGGGAGTTTTCGTTCTTTTGGCAAGTATTTGACTTTTCGGTATTTAATCATAAATTTTTTTGCCTGTCACAAGGACCGGCGATATTAGAAACTTCGCCGGACCGTAAAGAATTTTACCAGACAAGACTGGCGGTCCGGCCTTTTCAGGAAGCCTGCAAGAATATAATTTTGATGTTTTGCAATTGAAGCCCCAGACGGTGAGATATTATGACTAAGCACCTCTCAAACAAAGTCTTAATAAAAAAAATTGAAAAATGCTGCTGCTGTCAGTTGAATACTGCTTTCCATTTATTTAAAATCTATGAAATTAATAGGGGTAAAAAGACAGGGCCTATGATTGTTTGTATACATTAGATTTGGATTAAGATTCTCTAGAATATTATAAAAATTGGATTCATGTCTGCAAACGAATGGCTTGAAGTTATGTTCTATTAGAAAATGTTAAAGTTGCAGCTCCAATGTCACTTTGCATGTCCTCCGGGATTGAGTCATATAATGTTGTTGTCTGCAGTATATAACTGCCCTCGATCATTACTTGCCTGAATGAATCCAGATCATCTAATAATAGGACACATTACCATGTAGATGCACTTATAGCTTGGCTCAAACAAACAGGAATACATAGTATGTGGACTTTTTGGTCTTTGTTTGACATTTCATGTTGGGGAATGTGGCACAGAAGTGGGTTTCTGTTGTTTTGATAATACAGTTATTTGCTTTGAGATTACTAACTCTAGTTATTGATTGCACTTGTTTAGTTTTTACTTCGCAATTTCTTTCTATTCTTATCAAAATAAGATTTTTTATTGCAGCCGCAAAACTTGGCAGACGTTCTCGAAAGATGCGTGACCTGATAAGAAGCATCGAAGACAAGCAGACTGAACAGGCCTTGCATGGCCTACTGAGCCTGAACTCTGACAATGAGTACCGCACATTGATAGACGGGCTGGACAAAGACGAGGTGAACCTGAACAGGCAGGAGATCAACCATCTGTCAGTGGCCGCCCTTCAGCTGTTACTGAAGCAGCGAGCAGAGTGTGGGCCAAACTACCCACGTCAAAGGGCCCACAACTCCTGCACGCCCCCACAGCACAACAGTCCCCGGTCTGACACTCCCCCACCCGCTCACATCAATCTTTCTTGCAGCACCGAAAACGAAAGACCTCTGGATCTTTCAGACGAGTCCAGCCTGTCGAGTAGTCATGACCAGCAGCTTTCTGCTATGCGCGCAAGTTCCTTGCCATTGAACCTGATGACCACAGCTTCCCGGGCCCAGATGATGGGCTCCATATTGAATATGCAGTCTCAATTGCCATTCCATTTACCGCACTCCCCTCTTGCCATTAAGACTGAGGACAGACACCTAGAAGAGAGGAGGTCTCCGTACCTGCCGATGTTCGATTCAGCGCTGATGGGTTCTCCCCATAACCATCCAGCTGGTCTGACCCCTCAGAGCATAGCAGCACAGCAGTTTGCGGTTCATCAGCAAATGGCGGCTGCTCGACAGTTTATTGCCCAGCATCAACTTGCAGTCAGCAGCGCTAGTCTGGATCTGAGAATGGCAGCTTCCACAGCAAGTCGAGGAATGGAAAGTCGTAGTTATTACAATGAAGATGAAGAGGGTGAGGAGGAATATAGCATGGGTTCAGATCCCTCAAGCAATAGCACTTCAAAATCTGTGATCAGCCAACAGTCTAGTCTATTAGATCTTAGAAAGGTTGTTAAAGAGGAGGAAAGCATAAAGCACAGTCGCAGCCCTATCAAGAAGCGACCGTACGTTCCATCGGACAAAGATGTGGACCCTGAGGTTGTGTATAAACATTCCCACTTGAGCACAGACAGTTCGTCATCTTCCATCAGAAGCTATACCCCTGATAGGAGGTCCTCTTCAACAGAGCAGTCCCCGCTGGCTGCCCCCTACCCCGCCCACCTGGTGCCATTGTCATCCTCTTACAACGTAGCCCAGCCATTGCACATCGACACATCCGCTCATCTTCACATCGACATGCGTGGCCCAAGGCCATCTTCACCCAGATCTTACCATGAGCCCACTTCTCCAGCAAACTTTCATAGAGTCATCTCCCCTGAACTGCGACCAAGTCGAGAAAAGCTGCCCTCAAATTCCGATCACCACACGGCGGTTGTGGCGCCTATTGTCCAAAGTCGATACAGCTCACACATGAATAGAGAGGATGAAATGCGACTCACTGTTTCATTGCTTACTGTAAAAATCCATGAGTCTTTCTTCCAGACATTCACGTTTCTGAAGTCGCGTCTAGACGAGATGCACTTTAAACTGCGCAACTACCATGGTGGGGAATCCATGGACAGTATTATCAACCGCCTGCTGGCTACCCACCATGACAAATCCAACAGATTCCAGGTAGGTTTTAATTGTAGTAATTTTTCCTGTTACAAACTGAGTTTCATACTTACAGTAATCATTATAGTTTTTAATGCAAGAATACAAATTCAAATAATCCCATACATTTTTCAAATGTTTGTTAAAGCCCCTTTGAACCCTGGTTGCACTCGGACTCCACTTTACAGTCTTTACAGCTATTTGTTCTATAGCTGTTCCAATTTGTGCACAACTTATTTTGTTATTTAGATATTCATTATCTGTGAAGTACTTAACGATGATATACATGCCAAGAGAATAATGAACTTTATTGCAGTCTAGACTTAGCTAACAAATGTCTATATCATACAAATCTCTAATAAGCAGGTTAAAAATGTGCTTCAAGATGTGTCTACTGAATAATGTAATTGTTACACTTTCCCAAAAACTCAATCCCCACAAGGGTTTCAAAGTAAAATTTCAGATGGTAATAGTATTAGTATGTCTAGACTTACTGTATTTTGGTTGTTATTCAAGCTCCATTTAGTTGTCTCCTCAAGTATATTGAATGATATCAATACACTTGATAATTATCTGCCTTAATACCTAGAAATATGGCTTCAAAAAAAACGATCCATGGTGTTTTTTGCATCTTGTTTCAACCATTAGTTAATCTCATGGAACCTCATATAGAACATAACTGTGTGATTCTTATACATGGACTTCTTCACATAAAATTATTGTCATATTTTTTAAAGTTCAAGAGAGAAAATCAGAATAATATATATTGTATTAAGTCTCTCTGTCAGTTTTTCTGTCCTTAGACACAAACTTGTCCATAGGCATTCTCTTACACTTATCAGTGTGAAACATTTCAACTTGCAGGAATTGTTCCTTATGACATGAAGTAGTGCACTTGTTATTTGTTTGTCCTACAAAAAATTACAAATGTGTGACTCTTTTTCAACTCAGAGTTTCTATACCATAATGATTACAATTGAACTATAAGCAGATTATTTAACATCCTGTAACAAAATTAAGGGGGATATACTGGAATCTTCATGGACATCTTTCCATGTGCCTGCCTGTCTGTCCATTTACGCAAACTTTTCCCAAGTCGTTCTCCGTCACTTTTCAACATACATAACATTTACACTTGCAGGCTTTCTTCACTATGATATCTGTGAATGTGCATTTTGTTTAAATCATATTTGATTAAAGATGTCAATTTTTAGTAGGGTTCAGTGTCACTATTGTGAACAATTCTTGTTTCACTCAATCACTGGTCCATTCAGAGATAAAACTTATAAACATCTCAACAATGTGACCATTTTTAAATTTACACAAATGAGGGCACTTTTGTGTTTTCCAAAATAATGATAGACATTTAACAAGATTTCCATTTTTATGCCCCCTGATCGAATGATTGGGAGCATATTGTTTTTGGCCTGTCTGTCTGTCATTCTGTCCCAAAACTTTAACCTTGGTTAAAGTTTTGCGATAACTTTTGCTATATTGAAGATAGCAACTTGATATTCCGCATGCATGTCTATCTCATGAAGCTGCACATTTTGAGTGGTGAAAGGTCAAGGTCATTCTTCAAGGTCAAAAGTCAAAAAATACAATCCAAGGGAAGTAATAAGCTTTAAAAGGGAGATAATTTCTAAACCTGCCAAATGATATATTGAAATATTATTTCAAAGCGGCGCAATAGGGGGCATTGTGTTTCTGACAAACACATCTCTTGTTGTTTATGATGAAACATAAATAATGCTTAATTTTAAATATATGTCCTTTTCATGGGCATTATTATGCATGTTTATGTTTTTTATTGTAAATTTGCCAATCTGGGAAAAGATCTCATATAGATGTCAGTTTCAACAAAATGTTTAAGGTCACATTGTGAGAAAAATAAAATAATAAATTTATGATAATAGGGGAATAACTTCCAGGCAAATTTGTGAATGCTCATCAATCTGACATTTCGCACACACAGATGTGCAGTTTTGAGTGTTTTTCTAGTCCATGCAATTTTTGTAGATTGTCATACAGGAAATCTACTATTAAACATAAGTGCTTGTCTAGACATATATAGCACTGTCCTTGGAGGAGATTATGTGATGAACACTATATTTGCATGAACATTGTATAGTGGTTTTTAACGCTTTCCCACTTAGATACGTTACATTTTCACACATTTGTAGTCCCTTAGAAATTATATTTAATTTAAAACCTTTCTTACTAGATTCAAGTTTTGAAGACTTCATCTCCATACCTTAGATACTGACAAGCAGCAAACAGCATAAAACCTGAACATTTGTAGCTATGTCTTGTTTTATTCAATCAATGTTTTAGAGTATCACATATTTTACCTAGTTTGCATAAATGAACTTGTAGTAATATTTGTAATTACCATGTATAACTTTGAATCTTCAAGAATGAAAACACTGAAAATTGAACAAAAGTAGAAGACATTTTCAACAGCTGAAGAAAAGACAAAAAGAAAAAAATATGTGTCTATTATTGTAACGTTGTTGATGGAGAACAGGATGACATAAACATAGACAAAGTCCAGTTCTGATTTCTTTTCGTTTTATTTCTGCTTATTAAGACAACACAACGTTTTCAAATGTCCGAACAATATTCTGAACTACAAGTTACATATGGCGCTACGGCCACTGGCCGCCCCGCGAAAACAACAAATTGTATACGTTCTATCCGGCTGTTGGCGTGAGACTTCTCTAACTAATAGAGATATAAAAAAACAAAACCTTTGATTGTTACATGTTCAATTCTGATTGGTCATTGGTGTTCATCTCTGAACGTGCTAATTGTTGATTGGCTGAATCGCTAAATTTACTGATTCAATCATGCAGGAAACGTGTAGACAACATTAAGTACATTCGACCCATGTTATAGATGACTGCCCTAGATTATAATGCTTGAGGCATCCACATTGCACTTGCCAGTTGGACAGACATGATAGATTGTCGGACTTGATTATAATGCACTACTGCAATTGACATGACGCCTGGACGATGATTGCTCTGCCCACTTAATCACGTGGCTCAGCGAGTAGAAAACCTAGACAAGCTAACACCAAAATGGCTTCTTTGCCTATAGACTGCATATAGATTTACGCGATATTCCGGATGATTTTTATGGACTTTTGGGCACCATATGACACTTGTAAAAGGGGTTTTGTGTCTTGTAGTTATTCTGCAAATGCAAAAATATACGTCTATAGAGAACATCAGCTATTTATAACGGGTTTCTCGGTACATGAAACACGCTCTCATACGCTTGCGCCCTTACCGAAATCGAACCTGTTACTACCTGTAATGGTGTATAAGCAATAAATTAACACTTCTTCACCGATATTTACCCGTGTTATTTACGAAAATACTAAATAAACATCCCCCCCCCAATGAATATCAAACATTGGTTATGAGACATTTATCAATCACTATAATTGAAAGTGCAAGACAACGCAATCAGTTTGGTCATAGTCTGATATAAAGTAGCGTTGTATGAAGGGCTATTCAGTAAAGCTACCAGTATCAGACGCTCGCGCAGGTACCGACTTCCCACAAGTTAACGCATTTATTGGTTATATCAGTAATAATAACTGTTATACAATGGCATTTATCAATACGTTTTTATTTAAATAGAAACATAAAATCTTTTCCACTTGTTTCTGACACTCAAAAAACTCGATTTATAACGGGGATTTCGTTAAGTTACGCATAGTGGGTATCAATATTCTCTATTATTCTACATGCACATGTGATATAATTCATACCTAATAATGCTTAGTTATTACTTACATGACATTCCCAGTTTTTGGAATAAATTTATGTTCCAGAAGGGTGATCTCGGTAATTCTACACATTGAAGCTTCCACTCGCTCTTGTAAAGACCGCATTTCCGTGTTGGAAATGGTATATATTTAATTAATGTAACTTATCTTTCTGGAGTTACATTAACCCTATTTACACCGTTTTTGCCATATTTCATTTCCGTTTTTTTTCAAACAAAATAAACGAAACTCGTTAAAAAAAAGAGAATTAGGCATTCGATCTCCAAGTGTTGATTAAAAGCGTTCATTGGTGACACCGCATGTCTGCACATGTGTAAATACCGTTATTAAGATAACATATGACGTGCCACCTTCAAATAACATGTATAATGGCAATAAAGTGCATTACTATCAGAGTAATAAAACACAGCATGAATAAGGCTTCATGCTGGGTTTTATTTCTCTTAAAGTAATGCAGATGAACATTGCTTCTAATAATCACATAGTAACTGATAAAACTATTTAAAAAAACATGAACTATAATGTGATGATCAGATAGAAAACATAAACTATTTAAATCTGATAGTTTATTCGATAAAAATATATTTAAATTGTCTTTGACAGTGTTGACGTTCAGTTGTTCGTAGGGACGACCGCATGCATTTATACATCTCTTACACTTCTCAAGATCTCTTTTCGTCTTTGGAAACGATAAAAATTCAATGCCACCAACTAATCTTTCAGGATATCGATTGTCCGAGTTACATAATCCCCATTGAAACCGTTTAACCATTTTTATGTCCCCCACTATAGTTGTGGGGGATATATTGTTTTTGCCCTGTCTTGGTTTGTCTGTTGGTCTGTTGCTTGGTTGGTTGGTTGGTTTGCGCCAACTTTAACATTTTGCAATAACTTTTGCTATTTTGAAGATAGCAACTTCATATTTGGCATGCATGTGTATCTCATGAAGCTGCACATTTTGAGTGGTGAAAGGTCAAGGTCATCCTTCAAGGTCAGAGGTCAAATATATGTGGCCAAAATCGCTCATTTTATAAATACTTTTGCAATATTGAAGATAGCAACTTGATATTTGGCATGCATGTGTATCTCATGGAGCTGCAAATTTTGAGTGGTGAAAGGTCAAGGTCAAGGTCATCCTTCATGGTCAGAGGTCAAATATATGTGGCCCAAATCGCTTATTTTATGAAAACTTTTGCAATATTGAAGATAGCAACTTGATATTTGGCATGCATGTGTATCTCATGGAGCTGCACATTTTGAGTGGTGAAAGGTCAAGGTCAAGGTCATTCTTCAAGGTCAGAGGTCAAATATATGTGGCCCAAATCGCTCATTTTATGAATACTTTTGCAATATTGAAGATAGCAACTCGATATTTGGCATGCATGTGTATCTCATGGAGCTGCACATTTTGAGTGGTGAAAGGTCAAGGTCATCCTTCAAGGTCAAATATATGGGTCAAAATTGCTCATGTAATGTCACTTCCGCAATATTGAAGCTAGCAATTTTATATTTGAAATGCGTGTTTATCTCAAGGAGCTGCACATTTTGAGTGGTGAAGGGTCAAGGTCATCCTTCAAGGTCAAACGTCATATAGGGGGACATTGTGTTTCACAAACACATCTTGTTAATCTACGTTTTTTAAAGAGGAAAACAAAAGAAACTCGTTGAAATAAAAGTGAACCTAGACATAGCTTGTCTAGGAAATGGCGGACAGTTCGTTGCTAACTAACGCGCCCGATTAATCGATCGCTGATGTGTAGATCAATTCTTAGATAAGGATTTGATTTACAGGCGGCGACATGTCAATTATTCTTACCGCTATCACATATTGTATCTGTTTTGACTTTCTCTGACCATTCAAGTTACTGATCTAGAACATTTTAACATATTCTTAAGAAACATTTTGATCAAAATTCTATTATTTATAAACTTAACAATTATATTCTTTATAATTAAACATATATAAATATTTTCCCAAATTCAAGTATTCTATTATTAGTAATTTTCAATGAAAGAGTTATTAATAATTTCCAATTTATATAATTGTAATATTCATCAATAATATTCATTACGTTACATTATGCCCTTGTTTTTTTATTGAATTTGTTTTACAATTGTTTCATAAATAATAACGTTTATTTACCAAGCAACCTTTGCATCAATTTGTTGAAGATGCTTTATCTATCAACAAATGCATGGCAAGAGCTATTTAGATTGTTATTAAGGTGTGCTATGTGTTATTGACTTTACTGTGACATTCTTATGTCTAGACTGCAGTTTCAAAGCCATAACTTTACCCAGAGTGCTCTATTTCCTCATACTGGTGCAACTGAATCTGTCTGGCCTGTTTACTCTGCTTGATGGAAATGGTCTTAAGGGAAAAGGGCTTTAATCATAATTATACATCAGACAGACATTTCCAGACAAAAATGTGGCACAATTGGCTTCTATTTTCTGACCATCTTAACTAGAACAGAACGGGCGCATTTACTTTGTGGGTATTCTCTGTCAGCTTAGTTTACTTAAGTGTAAGTTTTGTGATGTCTAAGCTCATTTTCACAACAGTATTGTAATATTCAAATACTATTGTGATATTATTGGGATAGTTTGTCTTAGTACTCTGCTGTTTCCTTGTTTGAGAAAAAAAACTTTTGAGTTTAATCTTTTAAATCCAAGCTTTGGATTGTTGACTATTAGTGATAGTTATCAATGTCATAATTTGTCCATTGCTTAATTTGATTCCATGCACTTTGTTGGCAAAAAAAAAAATATTATAATTATGTGACTTATTTTTGCATCTCTTAATCAGAGTAGCTTATTTATGCTCTTAAGAAGGAACTATTATAAAAGCACCCAGAGTGAAGCCATTTTATTGTATTTGGCTTGGCATGAATCATGAGACCAAAAATGTTAATGACTTAGTACTAACAATCATACTTGGTTAGCGTGTTGCTTTGATATTAAATTGTTAAAACATCATTTTGAATGAAAAATCATCAAATTATAACGAAAAATTATAACGGGCCAGATCAACAACAAGTAGGTCAAGCAAGTTGTGTACCTTGTTATTTCTTAAAATTTGACCAAGCATTGCTTTATTGTCCCCTACCGGTTTTAACAGAGGAGACTTATGGTTTGCGCTCTGTCTTTCAGTCCGTCAGTCTGTCAGTCTGTCACACTTTTCTGGATCCTGCGATAACTTTAAAAGTTCTTCATATTTTCTAATGACACTTGAAACATGGATAGATGGCAATATGGAGAGTATGCACGTCATTTCATTTTGTTCCTACATCAAGAATTCTGGTTGCTATGGCAACAAATTAAAAAATTAAAAAATCTTACAATGGTGGAGCCAGTAGGGGACATATATTGCATGGCAATAGTCTTGTTATTTATTATTTGTCCACCCTTGCAGCGGCTGACGGTTCATAAAATTGTTAAATACGAACTATCTTGCTTTGTGATATGTTTGCTTACATTGTTCACTTACAGAAAAGAAAATTATATGTCTGCAGTTTTAAATTTTTCATCCAAATCAAATAATATTAAAATACAATTGTAAGGGATTAAACATCCAATCAGGAGTATTTCTTCTCCTTTCAGCTGAGTTACTGTGGCTTCACAAATAGGTCATAACTTTAATTTACCTGTTAAATAATGATGACTTTTAATGAATCCAGCAAGGAGGGTTGGGTACGTTCCACACCTGCGGTGTTACCAAAATCACATTCCAAACTTACACTTATGTTAATTGATTATAATAAATTTGTGTATATTGCAGGGTTTGGATGGTCGGCCGCTGAAGACCGGGGAGGTGTGTTGGAATGCATTCCAGCGCCTCCTGAACCAGTCCATTCAGGACGTTATCAACTTTGCCAAGCGCATACCCGGCTTCACAAACCTTGACCAGGAGGACCAGATCAGCCTCATTAAAGGAGGCTGCTTTGAGGTAAACTACTCAACCTTATAAAGGGTGGCTGTTTTGAGGTAAACTTATCAGCCTCACTAAGGGTGACTGCTTTGAGATAAACTTATCAGCCTCATCAAGGGTGGCTGCTTTGAGGTAAACTTATCAGCCTCATTAAGGGTGGCTGCTTTGAGGTAAACTAATCAGCCTCATCAAGGGTGGCAGCTTTGAGGTAAACTTATCAGCCTTATCAAGGGTGGCTGCTTTGAGGTAAACTTATCAGCCTCATTAAGGGTGGCTGCTTTTAGGTAGACTAATCAGCCTCATCAAGGGTGGCTGCTTTGAGGTAAACTTATCAGCCTTATCAAGGGTGGCTGCTTTGAGGTAAACTAATCAGCCTCATCAAGGGTGGCTGCTTTGAGGTAAACTAATCAGCCTCATCAAGGGTGGCTGCTTTGAGGTAAACTAATCAGCATCATCAAGGGTGGCTGCTTTGAGGTAAACTTATCAGCCTCATCAAGGGTGGCTGCTTTGAGGTAAACTTATCAGCATCATGTACTACACAAACAAGTTTTTACGAAGTCTTCAGACTATTTGCAAAGTCAAATTTCTCATATAATTGAATCTATGTAAAATTTTCATTATGAATTGTGAATATGAAAATCAGTATAACCATTATAGGAGTATGGAATCATATATTTACTCAATATATTTTCAAGAATGATTTTTGTAGACACAATATATCTATTGTTTATGACAGCTGTGCGATCGTTTGCATGGTTGTTTTGTGTAAAAATTATGCAACTACAACCTTATTGCACTGAATAAGCCTCCATTTCCACAACTGTTTAATTGTGTAACATATGATGTATGCTGCCTCTGAAGTAGGTATGAATATATTGGCGTTTTATTATCATCGTTCGTTTTCATTTATATTTTATTGTCATTCAGGGCACTGATAAATGTTTCATACGATTGAATTTTTCCAAATAATCGGGATTCATACCTTCACATCTTTTTTCATTATGATAAGAAGGCATAATGACAGAACCAAAGCAGTTCTTACACAACCATGATTACTTTATTTTGCTGTTGACAAAGACACGATTTTGCTGTATTTTAAACAGGATTTGATTTTGGTTTCTGGTCTGCTGTATTTATGGCCTAGTGCATTGTTTTTTTCTACCCTATGCATAGATAGCTTTTGTACTTTAGTGAACATCAATGACAACACGGTATCCATCAAGATGTGTTAACTCTGGCAACTACACAGTATCCACGTCAATGCTATCATCTCTGATCAATCTTAGTACCACAACCATGGTCTTTTCAAAGGGAAAGTACAGATATCTATGTAAACTACTTCTTTTTAATGCTACTTAAGTAACTTGAAACAAAAAGTTCTTCAAAAAAATATAAAAAAAATCTTGAATGCTCATGAATCAGTCACATTTACCATGACCTCTACCTAGTTTTGTGTCCAGGTTATTTGCTCTTATGCAAGAGTGCTTTTTGAAGTAGTACTGTTAATGAGGTTATCTAAATGGTGTAACAACAGTGTAACATGTACTTTTGTGACCTTGTATCATCAATCAAAGCCCTTAATTGCATGTTAAGCATTTATCATATGTACTCTTAAACTTTGATATAAACGTTCAGCCTTTATTCATTTTTTATGAACAGTCAGGAGGAAGTTAAGTAATTAAATGCACAGCACTTTTGTAAAAACTGGGCTTTATGCTTAAGCTGAAAGAAGTGTCTTCCCTGAAAAGCCTGTGCAGTTCCCACAGGCTCATCTCAAAAGAAAAAACGAGAGCGCCGATGGCGTTAAAAGCATAGGTGCAAGATACAGGGAAGAATGGCGTCACGTGGTATAATGTAGTTCGATATCGCCATCCGCGAATTTCTCAAATCAATAATTTCAAACAATTACCGACTATTTAAATAGATAATCTTTCCATTTACATCAGTGTTTGAAACGCTTATGAAAAATAATTACCCAAGCCTTTCAAAATTTAAGCACGGACAGATCTGTATCGAACTATTGTTTTCACAAATGAAAATAGACGCTACCCTATTCGTCTGCGTCAAGAATTTGTCGTAAAACTTGTGGTAAGCGTTAGATGCAGACGTGCACAACAGATTGAGTTCTGAATACAGATTTCTGGATGCAGATTTTTATAGAAACTCCTCACAGCAGTTACTTCCCTTGCTTCGCCCGGTCAGTAACTTCTAGTATAAGGGAGGCCACTGCGTAGGAGATTGAGATTTATAATGCAGATAGAATTGTTTTACGAACGAAATTTGTTTTAGGTTATAAGAAGATTTTTTGACATAAAACGGTCTTAGAAAAATTCACTAAAAACGGTGTCAGCAATATTCTTGGAAGAAAACGTTAGAAAAACGTTTCCAAAAAAAAGTTGTAAGAATGACCATATACTAAATTAAATAGATATTTCGTCTGATTTTTGATCAGGTAAGGCTTCATAAAGGGCAACCGATTGATGTGGATTTTCGAAATGTGGTATATACCATAAGCATAGGTGCGTAAACGCACCTATGCTAATAATTCAATTAACAGTATAATAACCTGGATTCTGATTCTAAACTATCTGAACCTTCACTGACAATTGGCAGATTCTGACCAAGATTTAGGAAAATGTGGTTGGAAACAATTTTCTAGTATCCATTGACCTTTGGTGAATTGCCAAATGCAGGAGTAATTGTTGCAAATTATTAGAAGCTTTGCTGGGGAAGTGGACAGAAGTGAAGCATAATTGTCACTTCTGTCTGGCTAAGTGAAAGACATCCAGAGCCTCTCCCACTTGTGTACTTTCAATATCTAGTTTCGTGACCTTGTTACCAAATGTTGCTGTGGTCTCTTAAAGGTAAAGCATTTTTGTAACACTTCATGTGTATTTCTTTATAATAGAAAAAAAATAAAACAATTTTAAAAGTGTCAGTTAGTTGCGGGGACTTGAACAGAAACATGTTGCTCCTGTATTGTTGAATTATTGCAGACGAGATTCAGTTGGGACACTCTTCAAAAACATGTAAATGTGTCATGTGCTAAGAAGTTGACATTTATTATGGAAGCTAGTTTTGATGCTGCTGGGGAACACGTGGAGAGATGGTAGAGTTTTCAAAGAAAAGTGCATGTGGACTGGCTTTGATATTCAGAATGCTTCAATTGCTGGGTGTTACCCTGTTGTATGAGCTCATTTTCACAAACAATAGTTTAATCTTTGCACTCAGCTTTTCCTTGAAACTGCTGACCTGTCATGATGTTTTATAGTGGCAGTTTCATCAAGTGGATTTGGGTTTTCCTTAAGTTGCATATGCAAATGGGCAAAAGTATGTACTTTCAGTTTACTTAAGCATGAATAATCGAGCAGCATGAATAATACCTGGTGTATCAAAATCCGTACATTAACATCTCATGTGAAAGCTTGTTGAGAAGTTATTCTAAGTTAAGTACCAATTGTGTTAAGATTTGTCTTGCATTGATACTCCAGATTTCTCAAGATGTGTCACGTGTTCTGAGTAAAAAAGACACCGAGATATTTTGATTAGGAAGCAATTGAAGCTGGGTGCTGCATCATTCAATGATAATAGATAAGAGGCGTTTGCAGTGTTCAGGCATTGTGATGAATTGGCACTTCAATGCTTCCCACGGTGGATTGGCAGCCATCTTGACTTACTTAAATACAAGAGGAGAAAAATCTACATAAAATAAACCCATTTTATAAATAGCTTCTCTGTAAAAAAAGTTCTTCACTGTAAAATACATGTAAATGTCATGACGTGTCAGTTTGAATTTGAATGGTGAGTCATTGTGACTGAACAATGTGACTTATCAATGTGGAGAGTCAATAACCAGTCAATGTACTAAGTCAATGTGACCATTCACCGGCCAAACTGAATGTGACCGTACCGGCCAGTGTGACAATACGGTGATTCAATGCTACTTGTCAATAGGACTATCCAATGTGACTAGCCAATGTTGTGAGTCAAGGTATCCTAATATTGTTACCATTTAATGTGAACCTAAATTATGACTTGGAACCAGCCAATATGACCATCCAATGTGACCAGTTTATCTGACTATTCAATAGTCACTCCTTTGACCTTCTCAACAGGGTTAGATTGACAATTAGTTAAGTCATTAAGAAAGCTAAGGAGTGAATTGTTTGAATGACATTTCTTGTAATAACTTACTCAGCTATTGTCAATAATATCCGTGAAAGTTTGACCTAAGTAGGGCATGGTAACCCATCCCATCATCTATTGGCAGTGAACCCTTCTAATGAAGCCTTCTTCCAATAACAACACTTTGCAGGTCAAGATTATCATCACTTTACCAGCATATGGCACACTCAAATAGGGGAAAACACAGATATGGAGATAGTCACAGCATTTGTTCAGAATCTATGTAATGTAAAAACTGTTGCCTTGTTTCTTTATATTTTGCCAGATATAAACTACGCCTAAAATAATTAATCAATTTTGTTTATTTTTTAATGGAGACTTTTTAATTAGCTTAGAAAATTTGGACAAACACTAATGGCAAGTATGCACTCACCTCATTCATGTTAATCTGTTAAGCACAGCGCACAATTTCAGATAATTAAATTCTTTTATCATGTATTGTAAGGACAAAACCTGTATAAAAAATATTGAGGCCAAAATAGATAGTGCAACCTACATGTATATATAAACCAAAATTAACCTAACAGTAACACAACATGCTTAATGTAACTTGCTGATGTGTGTGTTTTTTAAGGGCAATTTTCCGATAATTGTCTGCAAATTTCTACAGTAAGTTAGACACATTCATTAAAAAAAGTTCTAGTACATGAAGGCCAATAGTAATGTTTTTGTGAAAATTGGAAGAATAAAAAGGACACTGTTCATGCAGCGATCAGTTGAGACCTGGGTTAACAGACCAACGTATATTTAGGTACTCGCAAAAGACTTTTCAATACTTGCTTAGTAAGAAATGCAGCATTAGTTCTTAATTCATCATTGTATCAGTAATTACATTAAAGCCAACACAAGCATTTTGTGCATACAGGAACTGTACAATTTTATGCACCTTTTATTGGATGAAACAATCCACAAGATAGATGTCAATATTTGTTTGAAATAGCATAATAATAAATATTTAAAAAGAACTTTATGTGCAGGAATGTTTTTTATATTCTGATAGAGGTTTATGACTTAATTATCCTAAAAATCTAAACAAGAAATATCTTTTTTAAAAAGATATACGGCGTTGATTGTGGTCGGTGTTTATTTATAATCAAGCGTTATTTCTATGAGATCAAAAATAGCAAATGACGTTTTTTCTGTGCAGTTCTTAGCTGCATTACACGCCAATTATGTGGTGTTGTGCCAGATTTCGTGACTTATTTCGCTTTATTAGATATTATTACTCAGATATCTATATTTACAGAATAGAAAAATACAAGTAGCATGAAAATAAATGAAAGCATATAGGTCAGCCGGCAACACTCGATTTTCATCTTATTTGATTCCATTATTAATAGTATTGTAAATCCTCGTGTTCATGCTTAATAAATTGGTCTAAATGGATAAAGATTTCTAATTAAATTAATTAAAATTGGTCCTTTTCATGCAATTGTTGAAAACACATTAAAAATCTATGATTGACATACCATAATAATATCACAGAATATCTTATTTAGTATCTTTCTGATCAAAATAAACTTCAAGTGCACATAGTTTACGCGATAGCGTTTATATTACAATTTCAGTAACTGACTGCAAACTGTCCTTGATACCTTGTGTGTTGGAATGCAATGCATTAAAGTGAAGTAACAATTCCACTGCTGGAACGAGGGCTTGTTTAAAGCTTTAAACATTTAAGTGTTTAACGGTCAATTTCGAAAAAACTTTTAAATATTTTCGTTAAAGTGTATATCAGGTTTCTGAACAACAATACTTATTTGATCTAAAATTTATGAGTGCACAGAATGCAATATTGTAGTAATTACCAAATATGATAACATAGCCTTTAAGTACCAACGCTCTGGCGCAGACATTTTTCTAAATATAAAGGGGCACACACTCTGTATTGATGTCGAGAATTGAGTGTGAAACTGCTCTATCTCTCAAACCTTATCATTAGAGAAAAAATTGTTTCATGCTGAATACGCAGTTAACATCGTTGCTAAACAAACTGTAGTATCCCTTTTCATACCCTATACTTCCCAAAAATAGAAAGTCAATGGAATAACATATTAATGTTATTGTGAAATCTGTTTGTAGATTGCACGTTTTCTACTGCGAAAAGTTTCAGGCCAACTGGCGGGAAATTTTATATTCCAATGGATTAGTCGCTTATAGGGGTCAGGCTTAGGTGAAAAGCTGGAGTAGACAGCTACGCCGAAAAAAATCCAGTCCCTCTAAAATGTACATTGGCTAAATATAAATTGATTGTCAGTTATTGATAAACTCTCAATTTCAAGACAGTATCGCGAATATTTTGCATGACTTTTGTAGAGGCATACTATTTATTGTTTATGTTTTCCAAACAAAGTACAAACTCCTTCAAAATCTTAATAATACAATATACCCAGTAAGAATTAAGTGTCAAATCAATGTCACATATTATAATCAATTTTGCAAATATTCATTTTCTTC